>NC_142166.1:45522630-45836202 GCF_029865625.1 Vigna umbellata
TTAGAGGTGTAAAATAAGGATAAGAATGAAATGTTAGAAGGTTAAAAATGAAATTTTCAAAAGTATATGATGAGATGTTGGAGATGTAGGATGAAACACTCACCCTTGTATTGCTGCTTGTACCCAATCTTGTTTGTTTTTGTTTTAAATTTCTTTTGGGCTGGGCTTCTTTCATTTTAATTCTTATTTCAATTTTTAAAAGTTGTGCTATTTGTCATTCTATATTTCACCTATAGACCTCTTTTTATTTTTAAATTAAAATTGCAAAATACAAATTTTTATAATATTGAAAATTATTAATTATCATCTTAGGTATTCTTTTTACTTGATAATTAAAATTTTCATATAATTTTTAAAATTACTAGTTATTTTCTCAAGTATTAGACTTTCTTTGATAATTAAAATTTTCATTTATCTAAAATTTTTAAATAAAAAATTGGTTGTAATGTTGAATTTTGGACTTACTTAATAGTTAAAATTTTCACCATATTTAATTTTTTCTTTTGTTAATTATCATATCAAATCTTATATTTGTTTAATAATTAAATTTTTATCTTGTTAAATTTTGGATCTGCTTGATAATTTAAAAAATATATTAAAACTTCAAATTTAAAAGAATAATTTTTTTAAATACAAAAATTATTTGCAAATAAGACGAGGGTTAGAGATTGGTATCTCGATCACAAAAATGAGAATTGAAGGCCAAAATCTTCATAAACATGACAAATCTCAACATCTTACTTCAGTGAAAAGTCTATGCACAACATATAACATGTTAAAGTATGAGGACTAATGTATTATACATGTTCAAATACATATCGACCATAACGACACATGACCTGGTTGAGACATGTTGGCCTAAGTCGACATGTACATGACTTACACATGTTTGATTATGATGAAATCATGTGAGTCAAACTGATTAGTCGTGATAATTCTCAATTAAACTAAGGATAGAAGGATTAATGTAACATTAACAGGTAAGGTAATGACTCATGAACAATAGTATAAATTGCACATTCTACAAGGTATATTGATTACATCAATTAATTACCACATTTATCATCATATAACATATTTTGTTGAGTAGAGTCTCTTTTATATATACAACCTCCATTCATAATAGAAAGGACAAGTATCATTTTAAAAAACTGTGGGAAAGTTCAAAGTGCTTAGAGTTAGAGATCTTTACAAATATATTTAATTATGTAAAAACATCAAATTATTAAATAAGTTTTTCTATAAAAATGTGTCAGATCCCATTAAAACACACTCAAAACCCTCAAGTAGTGGGATCCATGTGCCAAGGAGTGAGTGAGCGTTTCAGTTAGTGGAAAACAGGTGGCTGTAGGAGAGTGGTCGTTCGGCTTGGGTGACGGCAGTACTTAATGCGAAATTTCAAATGTCGTGACACTTCTCTGCATGCCTTCCTTCTTCTCCAAACTGCTGAAACCATTTTCTCCTCCTTCTCTCTGCCATCTCCATCTTCTGTCTAAGAAAATCACACCTTTTCTTCTTCCGATCACCTCTTAGGCACCGTTTGAACACTCCCGACGTCAAGAGCTTTCGTTTAAACCGTTCAGTTTGTGATTCTGAGCCGTATTGCTAAAACGTGATTGTCGCACGTTAAGTCTTTGGTAGTGGGGAGCTCTATTCTACATCGTTGAGCGTTCAGTTAAGTATAGAGGTAAGAGAAGCTTATATAATTTGATTAAATTCTTGTTTTGAACGTTGGTATGTTTGCATGATACGTTGTTTGACTATTTGATGAGTATGAAATATGCGTGTACTGCTTGTTTGAATGTGTGGATGGATGAATGATATACGTTGTGAACTGAGTTGAAATAGGGATTGATATTCGAACTGTAGTATTTTGAGTAAAGGTGATAGTATGATCGAGCGTCATTAACGAGCGTTCGGTTCTTCTTGGGAGTGCATGGTCTTAACTGATTCCTCATGCTTTAGGGATAGTATCTAAGAGTTTTGTGTAATACTATATAGGATTAGGTAAACTGTGACCAAGAGTTCGTATTAACCGTTCAGTTTTCCTTTGAGCGTCCGTCTATATTAAGTTCTTCTTCTACAAGGAATTTCGTTAATGAAGATCGTGTTATAATACTAGATATGTATAAATGAGTGTGCGGCCTAAGTGTAGTCTTTCTTTGGGTTTCCTAAACAGTTTAGTTAATGTATTATATACTACTTAAGGTCGTAGACGTTATCGTTCTTTTTCATTAAAAATAAGTGTGGCACAATTGTGTGTGTGATTGTATATATATATATATATATATATATATATATATATATATATATATATATATATATATTCTTTCGTTTTATGTAAGTTTATTAGTGTTCGGTCTTGGACCAAGCATTCGACCTCAGTAGCACTCGTTCCTGATAAGTACTTGGTCTTGGACCAACGCTCGTTCGATAGTGTTTGGTTTCTACATGGCTCGATCTTAAACCAAGTGTTGGGTCTCGTTTACAGTAATCTATTATTACCGTTTTAGAATAAGAGTCTTCAGCCAAAATCGATAGCGTTCGTTATTTCATAATTTCTCATCAGTATTAGTATTGGGTGTCAAACAATGTTGGTCTTTAAAAGGTGTTTGGCCTAAAGTCTTAGTACTCGGCCTAAGCTTCGTGGCGTCCGGTTTGAACTATTAGGGGTCTGTTTATTGAAGTGGATAAGTAACGCTCAGTCATGTTAGTTTTCTAAGAAGTGTTATTCCAGTTGGACTTATGCTATGATGAGAGAGGGTGATCGTATTTCAGTTGAATGTATTAATGATGAAGTATAAGAGAATTTGAAATGTGATGTGAATGAAATAGTTTAATTATAAACAAGTATTCTAGGGAGGAATATCTCAGAAAGTGGTTATTGATTGGTAAAATATGAATGTGGGCAAAGCTTAGCGGACGTTTATCCTGATATTCCATGATTACTCATTCTCAAGTAGAGAGGAGTGAGTCATGTGTGGGAATGACAGGAGATCCTAGTCCATAAGGTTAACTTGGACGGAACGGATTAACCTCGGGTGACAACTATTGAGGGCATCCCAGTTACTACATCACTCGGGTGCACGAACATCGTAGCTACACAGGATTCATACAGTCCGGACAATCAGAGTCAAGTGGTCGTCAATTGCATGCCTTGATGTATGAATGATGATTTGGGTGTTGTTGGTTTAATTGTGAATGTTGTATGTTGTTATTGAACAAATTAAATTACATAAGCTTACCCTGTTTATCATTTTGTCTGTGTTGTGCGTCCTGTCGTTGTCCTATTGCAATGATCATCCGTGTGGATGTGAGCAGAAGGAGAAGAGCTGCTGGAAGAAGTATTGGAAAACACAGCGGAAGTGAAGGCCGAACCTTAGGAACGTTCGGTCTGTTATTAGCTTTATCTTTTGTAGGATCGTTCGGTATAAGTTATTTTGTACACCGTTCGGTCTAGGGGTAGCTAACGTACGATTTTTAATTTCCCGATCTTATGTAAGGCCGTTCGACCATAATAGTATCTGGCTCTGTGTAGAACTGATCTGTTGTATTATTAATATGTGATGATTCTCGTATATTATTTTATACTGTACTTTTGGGATGTTACAAAATGTAATATTATCTCTTATGTAATAATCATATTATAGATTTTTATTTTACTTTATATAAATTATTATATTATAATCATGTAAAAACATCAAGTTATTAAATAAGTTTTTCTATAGAAATGTAATATTATCTCTTATGTAATAATTATATTATAGATTTTTATTTTACTTTATATAAATTATAATATTATAATAGTGAACTTTTTCTTTTGTCACTTTTACTCTAAAGCAAGAATCTTACAAAATTCGTATTTCAATGACTTATTTTATCAGTCTTTACTTTTTAGAGTTTAATTTTTTTAATCTTTTATATAAATTGTCTAAAGAAATTCAATCCTTAATCTTAATATTACGAACATAATAATAACAACAAATTAACATTTTTAAATATAGGACAATATAATGCTAAGTAGTTTCCAATCTATCTCTCTCTCTCTCTCTCTCTCTCTCTCTCTCTCTATATATATATATATATATATATATATATATATATATATATATATATATATATATATATACATGATATTTTAATATTATTTTCTAATAAAAATCGAGATTATATCCCGTATGTACACAATCTAGATTAAAGTTAGATAAAGATGTAAAAACTTTAATTTACACATAACTAGACATCTTTTTAATATTTTTCACGATTATTCTAACCAAAGGAAAATATTATTTAAATTTAGATAAATTAAAAAAATAAAGAGGAAATTGTTTAAAACTATGAAGTTATCACAATCAATTTTATATAAAACTAAGCATTAAAAATTATAAAAAATACATTATTTATGTAAATTAATAAAAAAATATAATGTAGAGTGCACTAAAAATTTGATCTAGTTCCAAAAATGATAAACTCTAATTCTACACACAGTTGAATATAGTAGTGAAAAGAACACAAGCTATATAGAGTTATACACATTCTTGTAAAGGAAGGCATTTTTTGCTCTTTATTCTAACACTAAACAACCACCATACTCAGAATCCAAAGCACCATAGATAGCTCGAATCCAAACAGAGTATGAAGCAATCCTCGATCAAGTACAAACCCAAACAGTGTTATCCCTCCACAGTTGTGGTGCAAATATGTTACTGCATCAATTGCAGATAAAATTTTAGAAAATAAATTTTAATTCTAACTTAATTATTTTAACGACATTGTTTGATAAATATGTAATTTTCACCTTTCACATAATTCAGTTTTTGCACAGAAATTAATCTGGTTTTCTAGCCAACACACAAAAAACATTTTCAAAGAAAATATCTGTAAGACAAACTATAATAATGCTCACCTAAAGCTTGTCTGGTATGGAAAGAACAAGGTTGTGGGGTTACTGATATATGTATTTCCGATGAATCGGAATCAGTAGCAGAAGGACTAGGTGACACCTCTGACGTTTCGCCTTTGCACTGGTCTGATTCAGCAGATGCATTGGTCATCACCATGTGCCACTTTGCTGCAATTGACACTATCCCTTGAGCCCTATGTGTGATTCTCGCAGCACCACTCAAGCACAAGACAAATCCACACAACTGCACAGCAGAACAAATCTGCACCAAAAACCAGTAAATTCTCCTGAGACTTTAAAGTTCAAGCAATGTCATTGACCAAGTAAGAATATAGAACAACAAAGCTTAATGAAGTGAAGAAATAGCTTTACCACAAGGTCACCAGAATTGAAGAAGGTGGTGTCAGATTTGGATTCCAAAACCAGCAAGAGAGAGGTCAATTGACTAACCGTGATTGTGACCAAACAGCTTATTATAAAGAACCTGTATCTATGGCTTGTTATCCACAATTGTCTCCTGATTCTGACATGCTCTCTGAATATCGTGTTTGCATCAGATTCACGCCCTTCAAAGAGTTTGTGCAGTCCTTCAAACCTCAGTATCTGAAGCTCGCAGGTAAGCCTGAAAATCACACACGCCAACAAGAACAACCCCGTTCTGTAGACCCAGGAAAGCAATACCAAAACAAACACAACCCAGTTCAGGAGGGTCCCACATGGAACAGAAATTTCCACCCTGGAAAAGAAGATGATTTTGTGAACAAGTTCCACGATGAACGAAGGTAACACCATGCACGCTAAGTATCTGAATGCTTTCTGAATGTGGCGCGTGTACCCACGTCGGACATTGATGGAGTCATCTTGTAACACGTCTAGGAACAGAAGCTGTCTGAGCCCATAACTGCAAACTCATGTGCATTGAATTGACGATTCCGTTACAATGAGATGTTTCAGAAAATGAATAACTAAAGTGTACACATTTTTTGTTTGGTACCTTGGGAAGAAACGGGAGAGGGTGAAGAAGGCGAAAATGGCGAGGGCTGATTGTGGTAGTTGGAGGAGCTTGTTGAAGCTAAAGGGGTCGAGTTGCGAAGCCGGGATGTGAACAAAGAGAGAAGTGAAGAGAGGGACAGTGATGGTGAGGAACACGAAGACAACATAGGAAACGAGTTTTGTGAGGAAGGAAGAGTGGTCGAGAGCACAACATTGAAGGGTTGTGCGTAGGTTTTGCAGTTCGTGGGTGGCATAAGATGGTTGTCGGAGGAGCAAGGGAATGTTGAGTTGTTGGTGTTTTTCCACGAATGATGGGCTTCTGATGGAGGAACCAATGTCGATGATGATTGTGTTGTTTGATTCTGTGGAGGGCTTCATCGTTGGGTTTCTTTTGAGTAATATGAGACACAGAAACAGAGCAAAGAAAAGTGAAGAAACAGAGCGATGGGTTTTTGAGGGTGTTCTTTACTTACTGTTAATGGAGAAAAATAGAAAGGAAAAAGACAGTAAATATCTTAGTTTAGAGTTTTAAAGAAACTTAATTGAATTATATAGTAAATTGTTTAAAAAAAGTGGCTGTTAAAAACCATTTTGCTAACTAAATATGATTTACAAAGGAATAAAGAAAGAAAAGTATAAACCTTACTTTGCGTTGTGAGAATTCTTCAGGTTACATGTTAAGCTAGGAATAATGAACGTTTCATTTAATAATAAATAAAGTCTTTATTTAAATTTAACCATAATAAAATTACACACATATATATATAATAGTATATTAGTATTTAGTTGTTGTCATGCTAGTCTTCAACTGATCATTGTCTACCTGTCAATTTATTTTGCTTTCTTTTTTTTATTGATTGTGACAACAATTTAACTTTCATTATTAAATTCATTTGTGATCAAATCACTTTTTTATATATAAGCAAACAACAATAAACATAATCACAATACTAATATTATTAAAACAAATCCTTCGAATCTCTTACACACACGACACGTTGTTTCAAATTATTTTTCTCTTCAACACTTCAATAATCCATTTTTATTTTTATTTTTATTTTTTACATAACCATGGTTATTTTGAGTATTTGTTCTATTGGGATTTATGGTAATGTACAGGTGTTTTTTTTTTAATTTTTTCAAAACCTTTTTTAAGATTTTAAGTGAGTATTAGATAAGAATAAATTGGAGATGAGTCTTTGAATTGGAAGTAGTGTCTTGACATGAACACATAAGTGATCAAATCCTGATTAAATCATTGTATTAATCCCACATAGGATATCAATGAATCTGAAGAACAATATTTTAGAAAAATACACATAAAAATTATTAAATGAAATGCTCACAGTTAATTGGTGTAGAGTTTTTTTAATAGAAAAAAACCCAACAACCTCGATGAAGAAATTCATAAGAATAAATCGAATCAAATACGCACGGATTTATTTTATTAAATATATATCATAGGTAACAAAAAAATTAAAGAACTTAACTCTCAAAAAAAACATAATAAAATAAAATAAGAAAATATGAGTAATTTGAATCTCTTTGCATGTAGTGTAACAAATTCCTATCATAACAAACACACCAGACAAATAGAAGTCACGTAAAATTGTTGTTATGCATATTTTAGAGACGACCAATGTGATAGAAGGCATCACCTTCTCCAATAACAAGAAATGACAGCTTTTAACCAGGCCACAACCAGCATTATAAATAACCATTGAACAAAAGTATCTTTGGAAATGAAGTCCAAACACTTACATTATACATAGGCCGGCCTCACCAGCTCATTCTTTGTGGGAACGATCTTGTCCTTGTCAATGTCACCCCACAAAATGCTTAACATTTCTCATATCCCTTCATCTTCTTTATCCTTTTTCTCCTGCTTCTAAACTCGCCAACAAAAACTTTTTCTCCAAGTTCTTATGGCGCATATGGTAGAGTGCTTCTGTCTTCTCATGCTCTTCACTTGTTTTTTGCCTTCACTCGCTGACAATGCTCAAGTTCTGATCCACTTCAAAACATTCTTGTCCAATGCTGATGCTTTAAGCAACTGGGGGAACCAATCAATCGGTGTGTGCAGCTGGACTGGTGTACTGTGTTTCAATCAGAGTTTTCATGGCTTGAGATTAGAACACATGGGACTGGGTGGCACTGTTGACGTAGACACGCTGCTTCTGTTGTCCAATTTGAACAGCTTTAGTGTCATTAACAACAACTTCGAGGGTCCAATGCCCGAATTGAAGAAGCTTGTCAATTTAAGGGCGTTGTTTCTGAGCAATAATAAGTTTTCTGGTGAAATCCCAGATGATGCTTTTGATGGCATGAATCGTCTCAAGAGAGTATTCTTGGCTGAAAATGAGTTCACTGGTCATATTCCTACGTCCTTGGCTCAATTGCCTAAACTTTTTGATGTGGACATACATGGAAATAGTTTTGAAGGAAACATACCAGAATTTCAACAGAGTGATTTCAGAGTGTTTAATCTGTCTTACAACAAATTAGAGGGTCCAATTCCAGAAAGCTTAAGCGGCAAGGATCCAACTTCGTTTGCTGGTAAGTTGACAGCCATCTATGCTCTCTCTCTTTATAGTTTCTACCAATGGAGATTATCTACTTTACTATTTGTTCTCTTTCGTTGTTTGTTGCCGTTTATTTTAGCCTTATTTGGAACATTCGATGACATGTTCACATCAGTGTTAAATGTCGGAATCTTAATCAAGGAAATTTAATTATGGCAACGACTATCTGAAGAAAACTCTTCAGCATTTGAACACAGAATTGAATACAACCGTCCATGATAATGAATTCATGGTCAGCTCCAAGTGTACATTCACCACAGATAGCTTTTACACTAAGGTGCATTATGCTGCTTGAAATTGAATTTTCTGATCTAATTTTTCTAGTGAAACAGGTAATCCAGGTCTATGCGGAGATCCTCTAGGCCCCTGCATTGGAAGCCCCACCCCACCATCGGACACTGATCAACCGCCAAATTCACATACAGAAAAAGAAAACAAGAAAAAACGCATTATCCTAACAGTTGTTGTAGTGGTGGGGGTGATTGTGCTGGCTTCAATAATAGCACTCTTGATCATCCGTTACCGTCGAAAGAAACCCGTGCTGGTCAAAGATGCACAACCCCAGAACGTTACTCCATTTTCTAGCGAGTCCAAATCCATTGTTGTGACAGCTGAATCCAAGAAAAGTGAAGACGGAGGGTTGAACTTCGTCGGGAACCAGAGGGAGGGGATTGACTTGCAAGACCTGCTAAGGGCCTCGGCTGAGGTTCTGGGGAGTGGCAGCTTTGGATCCACTTACAAGGCCATGCTTCTGAACGGGCCAGTGGTGGTGGTGAAGAGATTCAAGCACATGAACGGCGTGGGGAAGAAAGAGTTTTTTGACCACATGAGCAGGCTCGGAAAATTGTCACACCCCAATCTACTCCCTCTCGTTGCATTCTACTACGGAAAAGAAGAGAAGCTTTTGGTTCATGACTTTGCTGAAAATGGCAGCTTGGCCAGTCATCTTCACGGTATGACCCATTCGTTATTTTACTCTTAAAAATCTGAACTTTAGATTCAGTTCCTTAAAATATCCCATACCCATTTGAGTAATGTTGTCTGTAATTGATTTGTAGGAAGAAGCGGAGTTGAATTGAACTGGGCAACTCGTTTGAAGATCATAAAAGGAGTGGCGAGGGGATTGGCTTATCTGTACACGGAGTTCCCCGACCAAGCTTTACCACACGGTCATCTGAAATCGTCAAACGTTGTACTGGACGGTTCCTTCGAGGCTCGTTTGGCAGAGTACGGACTTGTGGCAGTGGTGGAGAAGAGCCACGCTCAGCAGTTCATGGTGGCTTACAAGTCTCCAGAGGCGAGCCAGTCTGAGAAGCCAAGCGAGAAGAGCGATGTGTGGTGTCTGGGGATTCTGATACTGGAGCTTTTGACGGGGAAGTTCCCTGCGAGTTATCTGAGGCATGGGAAGGGAGCGAATGAGGATTTGGCGGCGTGGGTGAACTCCATAGTGAGCGAAGGGTGGAATGCGGAGGTGCTTGATAAGGAGATTCCTGGGAGAGGGAGTGGAGAGGGTGAGATGGTGAAGCTGTTAAGGATTGGAATGGGATGCTGTGAATGGAGCTTGGAGAGTAGATGGGGTTGGAAGGAAGCTGTGGCAAAGATTGAGGAGTTGAAGGAGAGTGACGATGGTGGTGAAGGTGGAAGTGAACTGGATCATCTCTACTCAGTTTCTACCAGTCTCGATGACTTCTCTCTCTCACAGTCTATTTCATGATCAATGGATCTTCCTCCTCTTCATTTCTTCACTTCGTTTTATCTCTCTCGCTTTCAAACTCTTCATTTATTTTGTATAATATTACTCACCACAATTTTTAGCCTTGGACTTGTGTAATAAGTTGTTGGTGTTGAGATGGACCGTCTTAGCTATGTAAAACTTTCAAAGTTGTAAGGGGAAAAATAATTACTGAATAAGATGACATTTTTAATAAACTTCAATCAACCAAAATATGTATTCATATGTCTTCTAATAATTCTCAGGCTGTGGTTGCTTTTAGCAAAATTATTGACACATAAAGGAGATGTTGTAAGATTATAAATAACATCACACTTTCTATAGTTTTAAACAAATTTTTATTTTTTAATAATTCAAATAAGATTATATATATATATATATATATATATATATATATTGTATGGTCACCACGTCAGACAAGGAACGAGTGACCGTCCAAAGAGAGAAAATGATCAACCGATCTCGAAATTATTCTAAACAATAATAGTCACTAATGAACGAGAATAACAATTATTGATTGATAATTAACAAAAGCAATAGTCATTTATTAGTGATTAATGAGTCAGACATAAATGGTAAACTTATTATAATATTTATAAATATATAATCTTTATTATAAGATTATTATCACAAATTCACTCACATGAGTGTGTCTTCTGCATACATCCTCCCTGCATTTAAGACAAAGAGAAGAGAGAATAGACAACTGAATGATAAAATTGAGTTAAAGATCTCAATCCTATCTAAACATATATATATATATATATAATCAGTGTGATTTAGTATAGTTTGTTGAAACATGTATAGTTTTCAAAGTAATGAATATAACTTTCACAACCTTTGTTAATTATTTTACTGAATAATCATTAAAAAAATTACAAATATAAAAAAGATAAGAATTAATTACTATTTAACAGTAAAAACTATAAAAAAAACTGATATTTTAAAATAAAGATAAGGTAAGATGAAATAAGTTTTTTTAATAACTTAAAAGAACATTTTTTTTATCTCCTTTACGTAAACTAATCTCACAATTTATTTTTCTACAACTAAATAACGAAGTCAATTGTAAATTCCATTATTACATGAAGTGCTGTCAAAATGAGTTGTAATCCGCGACTCAACTTGGCTCACCACGGGTTTGAGTTGGGTTGGGTTTGAAAAACTGTAATTTTTTTTATGCGGGTTAGTTTTCAACGTGGCTCACTTAGAACCTGGCTCACAGAGTTGAACCCGTGATGAGTCCACCAATCCACCTAATTTAATTTAATTATTTATTATTTTGTATTTCAATATTATTAATTAGTATTTTTTTATTATATTGTAGATGGGATAAAAAATATATTTCAAGAGAAGAATATTATAGATTTATCTATTCAAGACTCTAATATTATAAAAGGACAAATGATACAAAAAATATCAATATTAAAAACTTATTTGTTCGTCTTTTGTGTTTGTTTTTTTATTACCTTGTATGATATATTTTTTTTAATTATCTTTAGAGTTTAATATCATTTTAGAGTGAAATTTATTTACATTTAAATTAAAAAAATTATAATTTATTTTAAAAATAAAACTCATGTGAGTCAGTGAGCCAACCCGTCTAACCCACCAACCCGTGGTGGGTTGGACCGGATTCAAATTTTTTCAGCTTGCTAATAAGTGACTCGGATTGAGTTGACTCACTAAGTAACCAACCCGTAATGGGTCGGACCTGGTCCAGCTGATTGGATAACATGACATACATAAACAAAGTTGTTATTAATAATTAAATACTAATAAATAGTCTGGATGAACTGAATAAGCAAAGAAATTAACATGCTAGGAATCTAAGTTGATATGAATGAAAAGTTTCTATAATAATATTATAATAGAATAAAGTGTGATTATCTGAGTTATAATTACGTTTGTTAATTTATTTTGAAAATTATAAATTCAGATTTAAGATCAATAAATAGATAATTATAATTAATACATATTAATTATAAATTTTTATTAACTTTGACAGAGTATTTTCAACATAACTTCTCGTTTTGACTAAGTAGGCATCTAAGACCAAGGTTAACCAAGATAAACATTTAAATATTCAAAAAATACATAATAATAGTTGACATTGATCCGTAACCGAGAAAATAATTATATGACATACATAGATAAAGTTATTACTAATAATCAAACAACTAGTATTATTATCAAAGTACAAAGTTAATATTACATTGTGTCTAATAATTTAATTTTTATCAAACTAATATAATGGTTTATTATGTTATATAGTTTTCTAAAAATATTACAAATAATTTTATTTAATATTGGATTGCTTCTTTAATATTTATACATTTTATATAAAAAATAATTAAGAGACCCGTGCATACGCAGGTCTCTTACTAGTTACTTATAAAACAAAAACAAGAAAAAAAAAATCCCTTTGGGCTTGATCAGGTTGGTATAGAGAGGGCCCGCTCGTGAGAAGGAAAAAAAGCAGAAAGGTTAATGGCGCGAGCGTGGGTGAGCTCCACATTCCCGCGCGTACTTCATTTCGCGATTCAGCGCCACTCCAACTCCTCCCTCGTTATCTTCCCTGTACAGTCTCTTTACTCTAAGATGTAAGTGCCCTACTTTTACTCTCTAATGTGTTGCTGTATTTCTACACTGCAATTCACGTGTGAGATTAACTGTATTCAGTTGCATTTACAGTTACGGTTGCTGGCGAAGGGAACGATCGGTGACTGGTAGTGTTAGGGCTTTTGAATCCTCTTCTGCTAAGCCTATGAGTTGGTGCGATGGCGTTCAAGAACCACGGGTTCTCGTGGCGCCGGGTAAATTTACGTCTCACTAGTTCTTCTTGTTATTTTCTGTTCTTTTTTATTTCCATCTATAAAATTATAGTCGCATCAAAGACAGAATACACGAACTGGAAAACAATACCAAAATTAATTTTCGATGGCACTGGTAATGTATTGCTGCCGATCATTCATTTCGATTTATATTCTTCTTGTTAGACCATATTGTGATTGTTATACGCCATTTGGAGATATATATTTTTAATATTTTTTGCATTACTTTATAATAAGTTGTTAATGCATTTTATTTAATTATTTATTATGCGAGTGAAGATCCTGGCACCGTTGGTCCGGGACAGATGATATTGCTCCGCCATCCCAAATCTGGTAATTTGAAGAACATCCATTATTTTATGTACTTCTCATAGTGTTTTGTTACTTATTTATATAAATATTGTTTATTGTGATTTTTCCACCTCAATTGATTACAATTTGTTAGTCCTGTCAACCACATCACATCACACACATTTTTTCTATAAATCTTTCTCAAGGAATTAGAGTTGATTAAGGCTTCTTGAACGTGTGCTCTCTTTCAGTTTTTACATATTTTTCGCTTCTTTGATAGGAAATGCAACGCAGTATCTGTTTGCAAATGGAATGCTTCAAGAACTTCAGTGGTTTAAGAACTTGTACGGGTCTTGGTGTTTGGGAGATTATATAACTGAAGGTAGAGATGTTTGAATAGCTTACGTGTGAAGTATGCATTTTGCATTGTTATTCATGCTTATGTTGCATTAGGTACCTTTGTTTCTCTCATTGATCTCTTATATACAAATCTTTTACTTCTACTAAAACAATACTTTTTTGTTCCTGGTCTGCCAACGCCATATTCTTGTACTCCTAATCAACACAAAAAAATTCGAAAAATCTCTTGTTCTTTTTCGGATTGAAAGCATTGTGTTTCCTCTTCTCATGTCAGTAGGCTCTACTCTCTAGGTCTTTCACTAATGGAGAAACTAAGCAGCACTTTAAACAGAAATTTTAATCGTTATTGTTTTTGTTCCCCAACAGATGGTCGGTTGTATTTATCCACACCAATTGATCCTGTTTTCATCATGTTGCCTATATTTGAGGAGGCTAGAATGAAGGTAATAAGTTTTATATTTCGTTTGAGCCATGGGAATTCGAAGACATTTTTTATTTCCGAAGTATTTTCCATTTGCTTATCCTTGATCAACTATTAAACGGAACAAAAGTTTTAATTGCTCATATGACACCTTATGTATAGAACCCACCCAAACTAATAACTATAGGTTTATATCCTCAAAGAAACCTCTACACACAAAATCCATGATATCCCTTTTTGGAGGTCCGCAGAACTCCTACCTTTTAGTGTTGTGAATGGATTAATTAGGTCTAGATAGTATTTTCACCCCGAAAAACTACTTCTCTGAATGTAGCTGGTTTTCTTGAAATGCACGCAGAAAGGGGATGATCTTGGCAGGTTCAGGCAATTGGACGAGATATTATTTATTGATGGCTATCCAGGATATATGCAGTTAATGTCTGTTGTGGAGAACTGTATGCAAGTTGTTTCTGAAATCAAAGGTGACTATATTCTTGTACTCTTTCTATTTACAACTTGAGTTTGAAAGTTTGCCATGTTTCTTATGATTTAAGTTATTTATTGGGCGGATATTGGGGAAAGAAATTGAGAAGTTTGTTGTTGACGTTATGTTTTTTATAATGTTGATGATATAAAAGTATGGTGACAACATTGTTAATCATTTTCTTTGTTCTAATTCTCATGGTCTTCTAACGCATGCATATGCAGAAGTTGGATCCTCAAAATTCTTCAGACTTGATGACTCAAAGGTTCTACGTTGGTTGTGCTATAAGGTTTATCTATATTATTTCCTTTACTGTCATTTGGTTGATGTGATGTTTAAGCTTCCCCCTCATTCAGGGAAAAAAACTAGTATACGTGTGACATGGTATTTGCGCAGCGCAGAAAATTCAATCCTCCATTAATTATAATGGAGGTATGATATTTGGCCTATGGATGCCTGAACTTCATCATGTGTTTTCGAGAAAATGTAACAAACACCGAAACATGTCTCGTCGATTTTATATTTGATTGCTGATACATGCATCCACCTATAAAGCAATATAGGAAATAGTTAAATTGCTTGTAGTTTGCTTTCAAACTTCTATTTATCTTTGGCTGATGTTTGACGCCATCTTTGATTTAAATGGTAGAAAACCTTTTACCTGTCGGAAGTTTGTTAACTTGGTTTGTCTTATTTTAGGTTTGTCAGCTAAAACAGACACTGCCCAATTTGGACAAAAACTATGCTGTTCAATCAGAGAAAGACACATGTAAAGTGTTTATTATCATTCTGTGTTCTGTTGGCTGTTGGAGAATTTTATTCTGCTGAGGTTAAATACTTAGTCAAGTGTTTATCTTTTGGAAAAAAAAAATATAAATACTTTGTATATGGAAAAGGGAGACATTTTAATATGGTAATACTTTGGAGATTTATCATGCCTTTTACTGTATTGTGTCTGTATGCATGGGCGACTGTGATGAGGGATACAATGGCAACTTGTAGAACTAACATTTTTATTTTATGTAAAGGCTAAAATAAATGAGGAAAGATATACTATACTCTATAATGCCTTGAAATAAATAATTGCATGTTGTTCTGTTTGTTAAACCTGGGAGATAGAAAAAGGATAGTGGAATTTATCCTTTTTGTTAACAGGCTATCTATCTTCTTTCTTACTATGTGAAAATATACTAATGGTTACTGCTGTACCCTCTTATTTGAGGGATTTCCAATCAAGAATACAGTTCCCTCATTCTGGATTGTGGCATGAGCAAAATACACGTCTGTGTTGATGTTTCATTGTAATCGTGTATTTAAATAATTGGTCCACCAATACTATCTATACCTGTGACCGTTCGGCTAACTATTGATTGAACGGTCCATATAGTCAGGAATATGATGAGATTAATCATGATGACCATCCTTGAGACTGAATGTTTATAACCTACATATCGAATAGTCACCCTTAAAAACGATTAAATCTGATGATGGTTAACTTAAGGCAAAACATGATTAGTACTAATTGGACCATGATTAAGTCGTTAGTAATCTGAAGTCCATTCCAAAATGTTCGTATGGGTTAGTTGACCCACGAACCTCTTGAATGTTGGAGGCGTCCATTTCTCGGGCATGGGCTTCTCCATGATAGCTGGCGTGAATGGTAGCAAGCCGATTGTGTGGATTGTGTGTATCGAAGGAGCTCCCTTGCTTGCTCTTGTGCTTCCTTCTTGAACTGTCTTGGTTGGTCCTTCTGCTTGCTTATTCAGGCAGGCCAGAACCGCCCAACATGGAATGCTGGGCCGTCTGTTTTTGGTGAGTGGTCACTTTCTCGGCCCTCAATGCCGCTAACTCTTCCTTGTGCCTTCTCTGCATCTCTTGCATATGGTGTTGCATCTCCTTTATCAGCTCTATAGGATCTTGCTAGTTGTCAGAGCAGTTGTACTCATGTTCTTGGTGATCACCATTGAGTTGTTTACTGATTTCTCGGGCCTATAGTGAGCACTAAAATGTTTTGGTTATGGGATTGAGGTTATCGGTTGACTATATATCCTTGATGTCTGCATGTCTTTGTTAATGTTCATCTTGGAATTTTGTTCGGACAAAAAGGTTACCAGTAGAAGATACTTTGATGTCAAAATCAGTAAAAATCTGATAGAATTAATGTGTAATAAAAGCAATCATCTATCTTTTTACCTCAAATCTATATTTATAAATTTCATAATAGACTTTGGATTATTAATGACAATTGGTACTAATCATGTTTTGCTGGAAATTGATCATCAATCAGGTTTAGTCGTTCTTAAAAGGTGATTGTTCTGTCTGTAGATTATAGTTGTTTGATCTCAAGAATGGTCATCATAATTACTCTCGTAGTATCCTTGACTATATGGACCGTGACAGTCAATAATTAGTGAGACAGTCATACGGTACAGTTCTTAATACTTAAAAATGCATATATGGCCTTTTTGTTTCACTGTTTTGCTGTGCATTCACGCACTTGTGTTACCGATGCAGTGATTGATGCCGTCTGTATATTAGGAGAGTATTTGAAGGAAAAGCCTTGGCTGGAGCTTTTGTGTAACCATCTAAAGTATAGCCTTTTATAATATCTTATTTTAAAGATTTTACCTGAATATTCCTTGTGGTGATAACTTACAAGAGAAACCATAGAGGGATTGAAATGGGATTCTTTAAGATATATTCCTTAAAATATTTAGTTTTGCAGGTTAAATATACTTGAGGTTACTGGAAAAGTACAAGTATATGCTGAAGGAAGTAACCCAGGTTTATGTAACGAATCACAGGTATTTACTGGGACGGAAGAAGAATAAGTCTTTGGATTTGTTATTCATTTTGAACTAATTTGTATACTGCTGATTATCAGGAACAACGGAGTGAAGATAAGAAGGCCACAACTGTAAAGAAAGGTAGACAAGCGAAGAAGGTAAAATTGGAGACAGAATCACACAACATCAAAGATATGTTTACGAGGGCCTCCCGAAAGAAAAGCTAACATTCCCTTCCCATTCTATTGGTGGAAACGGGTCATTGTCATAGTGTATCATTTCCTAGACCTGCAAGGAGTGGATAAGCATTGACTCAGCTCCTGGTTTGTACCGTCCCAACTCTTTTTTTAGATTCTATTATCATTTATTATCAATTTCGCCTTATCTAATTTTACAAGTGAGGAGTAAAGTTGGTAAAATAAATCTGATTCAGGACCGATTTGAATAACCCATAAAATAGATCGGATTATATTTGAAAAATAATAATTTAAATTAAAGTAGATAAAAATACCTGTTTAATCTGATGTTTAAACAGGTTTAGACCAAATTATATAAAATTTGATTTATTCATCTTTAACAATAATGCTATGGTCAGAAAAATAATAAAAAAGTAATAGTTTTGTTAAAATATATGTACTGAAATTTTATTAAAATATTACGCCTAACTTAACCTTTAAATATGTATTTTTAATTTGGAATTATTTTTTAGTTTACTTTTTTAAATGGATTAATATAATTTTGTAGTTTGATAAGTTCGGGTTTGCCATAAATTTTCCCTAATGCTATACCGTTGATTTTTTCAATCTGAATTAGGATATTTTTATGGAGGAGTCGAGTCTACATCCAAAATAACTTGGGGGTCTTTTTGTCCTATTAGATCACTGACCTGATTTAATACCCTCGTAACACTTATCTCATCTGGCATCTTTTTCAGCATCTCATTGAAAACACTTTATTGTAGATAGCTATAGACCGCTGGCATCTCTTTTAGCATCTCATTGAAAATGCTTCATTTTAGATAGCTATAGAATGCAACACTTTATGTAGACATTTCATTATGTTAAAAAGCGTTAGACTTTATGTAGACATTTCATTATGTTAGAATGCAACACTTTTTAATTGGTTTCAATTGAGGTTTTGTTTTTTAAAATGTATAATAATTAGCTTATTTCTTAATATCATAACAGCGTTAATTATGTGTTATGTGTACCTTTGTGTTTTTTAAAAAAATAATTTTTAATTTTTTAATTTTATTTATGAAATCATTGTATGAGTTTCAATTTAATTTAGTTTTTTTTAAAATTAAATAATATTTTTTTTCAAATTAAAACTAAATTTAACTTTATGTAAATGTTATAAAAATATTTTTATTAAAATTAATATTTTAATTAAATATTTTTCATAAGATTAAATTTATTTAAATTTATATTTTACATAATCAGTAAAATAAAGGTGAGAATTTAAGACACGACCTTACAATTTTTTTTTCTCAAGGTGAGGGTCTATTTTCTTTCATCTCGTTATTTCTTGGATTTACATATAATTTTTTACAGTGTTCTTTTACATTAATTTGTTAATATTTTATAAAAAATTAAGTAATTAAGCTAATATTCTTCGACCAATCAAGATTGGCTAGTTTGTATATAGTTTTAAGTTCATATTCTTAAACTTCATTATCACTACACCAATATATTTAATATTTTAAAAATATTTAATAATTTAATAATCGTGAAAAAAATAGTAAAAATTAGTGACATCGTTTGGTTAACTGATTAAACCAAAGAAAACCAAATACGTGGATCAGGGTGTTTCACACATGCTTCTATTTATCAATGATTTTTTATTAATAATACAAAAAATAAATTCAATAAATAAACATTAAGCTTAGCTTACAAAAGTAAATAAATAAAAAAATTATAACAATCATCAATCTTATTAAGTTTTAAGTTGTAAATTATCAATCTATGTATAGTATATAATTTTAATATTCAATAAGACAATTCAAAGTGTAAACATTTATTAAAGTTGTTGATAAATTAGTAAGGCTTTACTCTTTTAATCAAGTGATAAAGCAATTAAAGGTTCAAATATGATGATGCTACTTTAAATATGGAATAATTCCTAATTTCGTGAGTTAAGATTATGTATTTGACAAGAGTAAATTATCAAGAATTGACCTGATGGACAAATTAAATAATTATCAGTATTAATTATTGAACTATTATATTGTTTGACGCATATTTACATAAATATTAATGATAAAAAGGATATTACATAATTTTTTTAACTCATCACTTTATAAAACTTGCTTTCATTAGTAATTCTTTTATTTTTTATTTCATTTTTTTAAATATTTACATAATTTGTGGTTTTCTTCAAATAGTAGTGACATAAATTTAATTTTATCACCACATTAAATCATTTATAAGACGTACATTTTATTGTTTTAATCTTTTAAATATTTTTATTTGTTGTTGTGTTTTTGTTATTTAATAATATTTGGTTATCGATTCTGAAGATTCAATAATGTAAATAATAAATTTCTAGGTAATTAAAAAATGTATTACTTCTTTTTATTAATTTCGTTTGATTGGAAGAAATTTTCTTTCACCATATAATTTTTCATTTTGTTTTTGCTTTAAGAGTATTAACTTATTGATATAGTAAGTTTACTCAAATTTTTAAAGTGTTTTACTTTTTAATATTTATAAAAAGTAATATGAAATTTTACTTTAAAACATCAATAAATATATAAATATAGTAAAAACCCGCAATTATCTTCTTTCTATTAGTATCTGAAAAATATAAATTTTAAAAATATTTAAGAATAACATGATGAATGTATACTCTCTATTTATGTTGTTATATATCAATATGTTTTGAAAACATTTTAAAGTATTTTTTTCCAAAATAATGGACTTTTACGATTATGAAATTAAATGAGAAATATTTTATTGATACAAATTTAAATAGAAACAACTTTAAATATCTTTTAACAACTTGTTGTCTTTTGACTAGTGGTTCTACGTTCACTCTAATTATATACAGAACTATGGTCGAAGAAATAGCTCAAAAAATGTTTAAAAGTGGTAGGGAAAGTAAAATGTTAAGAAGTATTATTTTGAAATTAAGAAAATAAAAAATAAGAAATTGTATGCATAAAAGTAGGTATGCACATGGAATAAGTCAGTATACATTCGTCTATTATCTAACTTCTATGTTACCATGGATCTAAAAATATTGTTGTCATTCAAGGAGTTCCTTTTCGATTAATTTTAAATGAATTTATCAATAATTTAATTTCATCTTCAGTGGCATTAATCATCACTAGAAACAATGATGTGAATGTTTTCTTTACATGAACATTAGGTTAAAAGCATGGCATAAGTTTGTTCGGTAGTGTTTTCAAAAAGATACGACAAAAACTTGCTTCCATTCCGCGGTGTGGGACTTATGACCCGAAAACAAAATCTTCAATCATGGACAATAGTGAGCACATTATTTACTCAAGATTAAAATATTTTTTAGTTTACCATGACAAAATCCACATTATTATTTTTATGAATATAGTTGACCCTTATCATAAAATTTTACACCAGAATAATCTAACTCAATTGAGAAGTAAATAAAATTATTAAGCATCAAATTCTGACACATTCGGACAATGCAGGCACTATGATTTATCAGCTTATCCGGTTCACATGTGGAGCATATGCCCAAACTACGGAACATAAAGTTTTCAAGAAAAAACGACATCAATATTGAATCAAAGACTAAAATGAAAAAAAAAAACTAGAAAATTTCTAACTGTAACATGCGTGCTTGCTGATACTTACTCCGCGAAAATTAACATTAATTTCAGGTTGTAAGGATGGTGCTGCTGAATAAACTCATGTAAAGGAAGTTTTGATCTATAAATATAATTATTACGTGTTTCTTTTTTTTTTTTGAATGTGTGTAGTGAATAGGATTGAGTCTTATTGATCACGTCAGTGTAACATTTAAAGTTCTTCTCTGTCCCAACGCTCGCTCTGTTTCACCTCCTTTCGTCTTGGAGACTCAACCTCCTCCTTCTTCCTATCCACTACTGTTCATCTTCAGCTCCAACTTCAAAGGTAATTCTTTTACTTCAAAGTTTGAAACTGTATTCATCAACCACTCACTTGTTTACTTGCAGCACAAGGGTCACTCATCATCACTTCTTCTATTTTGGATTACTTCTGCTGCAGTTTGATCATACCCCCTTTTAAAATTTATGTTTAGGGGTGTGAGGTTTATTCTTCTTACAAATTCATGCCTCTTAACTGGGTTTGATGCAAAAATCTCAAGTTATTATTCTCTGAAGTAGAAGAGGGTGCTTTTAATCTTGGTATCTTTCTTTTGGGTCCATTGAATGCAAATATTAAAGCTTGTGAGTTGAAATATGGTTCTCGGTAATTACACACCACTTCAGGTCCATATAGTTATATTTTTCAATTGAGTTATATTTGAATCATTGATCATCAAAACCATATGATTGTGGTTCCATTAGGAATTGCGTGTACGTAACCCTTTCTCTGGTTATAAAGACCGAAGCACCCTCATTGGAATATTCTTCCCCCCTGTTTACTTTCGTACATGGTTATCCCGCTTTCTAAGTTTTGTTCACACAGATATAATATGATGTTTTCCTACTCTACTTCCTTCCAATCCAATTGAAGGACGGTTTGAGACAAATTGAGTAATTTAGGAAAAACCAAATGATGCTCTTGACAGAACCTGTTGTCGGAGCTAAGTTCAAGGTCCTATTGATAGTGTTATAGTCATTGTTGGGCATAACTTTCAAACTCATATTTTTCTCTTGGTCAAATAGATATCAAGAAAGCTAAACAAAAGAGAGGACATCTGCTATATCGAGCTACAATGGCAGGGTTAAATTTTGGGGCCACATATACTGACAACCATGATATTCTGAAGATACTTGAAGCTGAAGGTGTTGAGTTCCTTTTATCTTCTGAAGGAAAGGTAGTTTAGATTCTGCAGAACCTCTCCTTCTATTAGTTGGGTGTTTTGATTAGACAATAAGCTAGTTAATGAATTCAACTTGAGATCAACCGATGCTTTAAGTATTTTAACTTCAAGACTCCTCAGATGGTTCCCTTTTGTTTTCTCCAAGTAAATAAAAGGGTAAAATGCGACCTAAGGACACAGATTGCATCATTTGATTGGTTTTTTTACTTCTGTTTGTAGCTAATGATTGCTATCTTTAAATCATGAGATTAGGTACCTGTGTCAGAATGCAATGGGAAAGTCATCTGCCTATTTTTCAGTGCAAACTGGTGCAGGCCTTGCAGAGCTTTCACTCCCCATCTTCTTGAACTTTATGAAACACTGAGAAAGAGGGGAAAGAATCTGGAGATCATCTTCATCTCCTTTGACCGTGATGAGGATGGATTTAAAGAGCACTTCAAGAGCATGCCATGGCTAGCTGTCCCATTTGATGTAACTTTGCACAGAAGACTGATTGACAGATACAGAGTTGATCGAATCCCATCATTCATTCCATTATGTTCAGATGCCATAACTGTTGAAGAAGACTTGATTGGCTGCATTGAGGATTATGGTGCTGATGCATTTCCTTTCACTAGGAAGAGACACGAGGAACTGAAAGCCATGGATAAAAGGAAGCGTGAGGAAGCAAACTCGGAAGAATTACTGGGACATGAAGAACGCCACTTTCTCATCTCTGGAGATGATAGAAAGGTAGTCCTATTTAGATCAGTTTTCCCATAAACCAGCAGAAGAAAGAAAGAAGGAAAATTGAAAAAGAAATTCTTCATAACTTAAAGTTAACTTACACAATTTAAGTTTAACTTGAGAAACTTTCATTTTTCCTTCTTTTATTCTTCTCTCATCAGTGTTTATAGAAATTTTTATATAGTAGCTGCAGAAGTATGCCATTCACAAGTCTTTTTGTTGCAGGTGCCCATATCTGAAGTAGTTGGTAAAACCATAGGCTTGTATTTTTGTGCCTACTGGTCTCCTCCTTGCTCTGCCTTCACTGTCCAACTTAGAGATGCATACAACAAACTCAAGGCTGCAAAAGGAGACTGCTTTGAGATTGTTTTAATATCAACAGATAGGGACCTTGAAGAATTCAATGTCAACAAAAGTAGTATGCCATGGCTTGCTGTTCCATATGAGGACAGGACAAGGCATGATCTTAGAAGAATCTTCAATATAAAGGGCATTCCTGCTTTGGTTTTCATTGGAGCTGATGGCAAAGTAATCAGTGTGAATGGCAAGTTTATGGTCTCTTCATATGGGGCAGAAGCTTTTCCCTTTACCGAATCACGGATAAGAGACCTAGAAGCAGCTCTGAGAAAGGAAGGAGAGGCTCTGCCAAAGCAGGTTGAGGATGTCAAGCATGAACATGTGCTGAAATTGGATATGGCCAAAGCATATGTATGTGATTCCTGTAGAAAGCAAGGGAAGTTCTGGACATTTTCTTGTGATGTTTGTGACTATGACCTGCATCCAAGTTGTCTAGAAAAGGCCAACTAGAACTACAGCTTATAGAGCATAGAAAAACGTAAGTTTGGAACAATTATGGTTGTTTCTGTCGTGATGGAAAGAATGTTGTAATACCTAAGAAATTTGAACACTGAATATATTTTCATTCTTATCAGTACGTTGACAAAACCTGCCATTTGAAATTAAGAGTGATTTAAATCAGATTAGTTTTGTAAGTAAGATAAAGTTCTGAATAGAATTACTAAGTTTAAGAAAGTGTGGGCAACTGTTTACAGAATGTACTGCTTTTACTTGCAGGTTGTCTGTATCATGATTTTGATACAACTTTATACATACCCTGTTGGTGAAAAACAAATGTAAAAATAATCAAATATTCTGTTCAATACTCCAACTCTTAATTTTTATTTATGACTTTTAATATGATAATAATGACTGTAATTATTCATCAATATAATATATATTAACATAATTATAAGTTATAGGTTATTTTTATATGTATTTTTTTTACGTCCCTTTTGTATTTAAATATATAATCAATGTAAAACACATAATTCAATACTTTTTTTTTATCTTCTTGGAAGTGAAAATGTGTGCAGGTATTCAAGTTAATTAGAATGTATTCAAAGTGTTGATGACTCATACAGTTAGTTATTCATACAAAGATGTCAATATGCTTTTTGTGTAATCCACTCCAAGGAAAAAAAATCAGGTTAAACAACCATATTATCAATATAATTTAAACTTTTTTCTTATTTTTAATTATATCAAATAGGATTTAATTCATTTTCATTTTTTTTCTAATTTTTCTCATGTTTTGGTTCTTATTAAAATCTATTTTATTTTAGTCACTGATATTATGTTTCAGTTCTTACTAAAGCACAACTTTTTTTATATAGATCTCTTTTCCATCAGAAAGTTTTCATCTTAGTCTGATATTTAAGAAATATCAGGATCTATTGTCAATCAAAAAGGCATGGCATGTCATCATTTAGAGGGACAAGGATTAAAATAAAAATATAAAAACTAAAAATTATTAAAGTTTGAATAAAATAATAGACATGAATTGAGAACATTAAGCAATGTAGAGTTATATTTTACTTTATAAAAGTAATAGTAAGAGGACAAAACTAACAAATAAAAATATATAAACATAGTGAATCTAGATCAAATAACTTTATATTTGTAATTTCTTTACTGATTTAAATAAACTAAATCCACCATAGTGAAACATTAATGATAAAATTTAGATGTCAGTTTACGTTTTTTATAACCATTTAATTCCCTTCTGTGTTTGTACGATGACATTAAAATATGATTAATGGGAGCTGTTACTGACTATATATGATTTAGTAAGCAGATTTCATTCCCAAAAGGACGAAGTCAAAGTTAACCCGCAAATTTTGGTCATTCTTTGATGGGATAAACAACATCACAGAATAGAACAATGTGTGTGGTTCTTACATCTTAGAAAAAGAAGCCTAAAATAGTTAAATAAATCCCAGATTGGCTGCTACAGACATACAAGGGATCGGTTAGTTATTACTATTCTTTTTGTCGTTTAAGGTTTTGAACATCAAAAGAGAATCAGGAACAACAATCTAACAAAGTAAACGAATTAAACAAATTCCTCAAGTCCTATGTTATTCAGGAGTATCATGTGATCCTATATATTTTTCATCAAAGCAAGTCGAGGAATTTCTGGGTGCAACTTAACCAAACCAACCACAGATTAGGAAACATCATCAAAAGGCTTAAAAGGAAGGATCTTTAGATGATGCCTTTGAAAGGAAGAGAAGAAAATACATTTTGGCCTTGAGGGTCCCTTTAGTTTGGTATTTGGCTGATTGAAGGAGCAGAATAAGATTGCAGTGAAAGAAAGTAATGTGGTTGCCAAAGCATCGATCAGATAAAAAGGATGGTGTGAGTGGATTAGTAGCAGTGGCAATTGATAAAAAGAAAGAGAGCCAATCTGCACTCAAATGGGCAGTTGACAATCTCCTCACCAGAAGTGCAACAGTAATTCTCATCCATGTCAAGCTTCTCGCACCAACCCTCTCTCCATCACCTTCTCTTTTCGCCCCTAGTAAGTACCCTACAATGGAATTGCCATTGCTATTAACCATAGCTTCAAACATCATTGTCTCTGCACAACATTTCTGCATGTTCAGTGATTGGTTTTTGTTGAGTAAATTTTGGAAAAACAGATTTTCTTCTTCACTGGTAAATAATCTAGTACATAGCACAATTTATTTCAATTTGAATGAGTTTTATGACAGTTAATGTCACTTTTTTTTCATAAAAGTAAAATTAAACAGATCTCAATTTCTATTATGAATTTATGGAAGTTTAGAGTAACGTGTGAAATACACACACATATATGTGTGTGTGCAAAGGAAAGTTTTTCAGCAGCAATGGGAACAATGGCGACATGATTGATTCCTCGTTTGGTTTATTACCTTGGCAGGGATAAGTTCTTTCCTGGGTGATGATACTTCAGTGGTAAGCAAAGAACACGAAGGCCAAAACAGAAGTGTTTTCCTCCCATATCGTGTCTTCTGTACAAGAAAAGATGTGAGTTGTTTTTCCTTTCAAGATGAATGTTTCTGGAAATGAAAGCAGCTATCTTGCTGATGGTGTTCATCTTAGAATTCTTATAATCTCTTTTGTTTTGTTTCTTGGTGTGGTGTGGTGGATGGGCCATAGATTCAATGCAAGGATGTCCTACTAGAAGATTCAGAAGTACCCAGAGCTATAATTGAATATGCTTCTCAGACAGGAGTTGAGCATCTGGTTCTTGGCTCTTCAGCAAAAACTAGTTTTCTCAAGTATGCTACTTTCTAACTCACGTTGTCATCTTGCAAATTTTACATCAAGTTTCTCGTCATCTTCCTTTCATTCAGATAAAACACGATATAGTCAAAATGCAGAGTTTGGAAATGTGATTACAATTGCTTAAGACTTATCCTGTCTAGCTTAGAGTCACTTGCCCTTATGATTACGTATTGTTAAAATAGAAACCTGAATCTCTCGCTTGGATGTGTCAGTATGTATTCGATTTCTTAAAGAATGTTTTTTTCTCATCAGAAGATTCAAGGTGTCAGATATTCCAGGAGAAATTGCAAAAGGGGCGCCAGATTTCTGTACTGTCTATGTTATTGCGAAAGGAAAGATTCAAACTATGCGATCTGCTACTCGTCCTGCACCTGCCATTTTCTCTAACCAGGTCTGTCAAATTAACAATGGCAGGTCAAACCTTTCAGAGCCAAATGTGTACTCATCTCGAAGCATAAGAGGTTAGATTCATCCTTTCAAGAACCACACATCTATGTCCCTAAACATATTGTGAAATGTGCTGCTCACTGAAAAAGTTGGTTTCTATCAGAGCAAGAAACGTATTCCTTTGATGCTGGATCACAGTATGATGAAACATTCAGGTCAGTGACATTACATAATACATACTACTTAGCATTTGTTTTAGCATATGAAGACTAAATCTATTGGAAACAGGTCACCATTTACTAGGAAACGTTACAATGGCAGACAATATGGAGACACTCCCAATTTAGATACGGACATATCCTTTGTAAGCTCTGGAAGGAGAAGCACAGAACGTTTGATCCCTTCATTGAACTTAGATACAGGAATATCCAACAGTCGGCTATCATATAGCTCAGACATAGATGCAAACTTCAGCTTTGAGTCAGCGTCTTATCGAAGGAAGTCTACGGAAATGGGCTCTCCTCTTGAATTATCATCATTCTCATTTGAGAGTGATAAGCAATCATCTTGTTCGTCACAAACAGCGGTAAGGAAAGTTCGCAGTGCTGTAGAGATCTGTTTGGTCTGAGAAAACAGTTTTCTTATGTTTTATTACTTACTAAAAAGAATCTCATCTTGTTTTCACTTTGTTTAGTTAAAACTGGATTTTTGTTTTTATTCTGTAAGTCTTTGAAAATGGAAAAACAGGTAAAGTAAGTAGTATCTTTGTAGTTATTTACAAAGCCAGATTCTCATAGCAAAGGTATCCTGCATTTGTATTTTTTGGCTTGCTTGAACATGTTATAACAGTTCCTGCACTGATAAGGAGTTGAAGAGAATTCCATAGCTTAGGCCCATTTTTGTAAAAAAGAATAAGATTTTTTAAATTGTTGAAGTTGTGGCAATTGTAGGATGACATGGAAGCTGAAATGAGAAGATTGAAGTTGGAGCTGAAGCAGACCATGAAAATGTATAACACGGCTTGTAAAGAAGCACTCACAGCACAACAGAAGGTGTGAATATATATTGTGTATATATATATATATATATGGTTTGTGTTTAGAATTTATTTTTCATGCACTGGTTATCACAACATTAACCAATTAGAAATCACTTGATGTATACAGTCTTACTAGAACATGAGAATCTATGGATGAATGACAGTGTAAAAAATCTTTACATGAGTACTTTTGAATTATATAATTGTGTTTTTCCCTGGAAAAGTTCAATAATGTGTGATTAATGGCATGCATGGTTGACAGGCAGTGGAACTTCAGCGGTGGAAAATGGAGGAAGAGAGGAGATTGGAAGAAGCGAGGCTGGCTGAGGAAGCAGCACTGGCAATTGCAGAAAAGGAGAAAGCCAAGTCTAAAGCAGCCATTGAGGCTGCCGAAGCACAAAAAAGGATTGCAGAACTGGAGGCACAGAAGAGACTCAGTGCAGAAATGAAAGCACTTAAAGAATCAGAAGAGAAAAGAAAAGTGCTTGAATCTTTGGTAAATGTAGATGTCAGGTATAGAAAATACACTATTGAGGAGATTGAAGAAGCAACAAATTTTTTTTCTGAATCCCTTAAAATTGGAGAAGGAGGATATGGTCCTGTTTTCAAGTGCCTTTTGGATCACACCCCTGTTGCAGTCAAGGTTCTACGCCCTGATGCACAACAAGGAAGATCACAGTTTCAGCGAGAGGTAAACAAGCATAGAAACAAAACACTACATTTGAACACAACAAATTCAACTCAATGATCAGAGATTTTGCTTTCTTTAGGTTTTACTTGGTTTCAGAAAATGTTCTATATTTTCATTTTTGTTTTTGCAAGACATCTTTGTTTTCAACTTTCAAAGATTTGCATACAGTGTAAAACTTTTAAGCTAACAAACAATCAAAATCATCCTCTATTTGACTTGTAACTCATTCCTTACAAAATTCAATCATCAAACAAGGCAATTTATGAGTGGATGAAAGTTTTGTTTTATCGATAATGTTACTTGTTAGTATTTGTTAGTAGGGAGAGTTAATCGACAACCTTTTCCACTTTTCTTCCAAACCTGTCAAACCAGTCTTATATTTTCCAAGTATTAGTAGCAAGAGTTGAAACCACAACCTCTCTCACTTTCCTTTCCAATTTTACCACTAAGTCAATCTTATATCTCCTGGATTACAGGTTAAACTATACATATTTTTGTTATTATATGTGAAAACAAAGCTATTTCTTAAACCATGTAATGCACATTACAGGTTGAGGTATTGAGCTGCATACGGCATCCACACATGGTTCTACTCCTAGGAGCATGTCCAGAATATGGATGTCTAGTGTATGAGTATATGGCAAATGGTAGCTTGGAAGATCGCCTCTTTCGACAAGGCAACACTCCCCCACTGCCTTGGCAGCTAAGATTCAAGATAGCAGCTGAGATTGGCACAGGCTTGCTGTTCCTGCACCAGACAAAACCAGAACCTCTGGTGCACAGGGACTTGAAACCAGCCAACATCTTGCTTGACAGAAACTTTGTGTCCAAAATCAGTGATGTAGGTTTGGCCAGGCTAGTTCCACCATCTGTGGCAGACTCTGTCACGCAGTATCACATGACATCCGCAGCCGGAACCTTCTGCTACATAGATCCTGAATACCAGCAGACAGGAATGTTAGGAGTGAAATCAGACATATACTCCCTTGGGATAATCTTTTTACAAATTTTAACAGCAAAATCACCTATGGGTTTGACCCATCATGTTGCAAGGGCCATTGAGAAAGGAACTTTATCTGAGATGTTGGATCCATCACTCTCTGATTGGCCACAAGAGGAGGCCTTGACGTTTGCCAAGTTGGGAGTGCAGTGTGCTGAATTAAGGCGCAGAGACAGACCTGATCTTGGCAAGGTTGTCCTACCAGAACTCGACAGACTCAGAAACCTTGCTGAAGATACTGACCTTATTTCAGCTTTGGGTAACCCTACGAATATGCCCCGAGACAGACATGTTTCAGCTGTACTGGTAAGTTTCTCTGTTTTTATCATACAAGTAAGTTAATACTAAAACAAAGCACACATAAAAACTAAGTTGTTGAACTCATAATTAACCAAGAATCAAGAATGTGAAATGGGAAAGTTACCTCTTCTTGTGAAGAGGATGTTACGTATGCATCATGCTAACATGAAAAGTTGTGCCTGCTTTTTTATTTTGCCAGGAAGGAGATTGTCCTCCATTTCCTAACCCTGTCTCAGGGGAAATTAGAGCTAACAATTCAGTGACTTTCTGACAAGTGAAAACAACGATCGAACCAAACAAGAAAATATGTTGTATGGATTCATGTCCAGGAGAAAGTGTAAATTGCTTAGGTGGTTGTAAATTGAACCAAAAGAGTAGCATATTTTTGAGCTACAGTTTCACTGTTTTGCAGAAATGTAATAGGTTGTGTCCATGCAGTTTTGAACAAAACGAAGTTAATTCATGTATAGAAATTGTAACTATATTTTCACGATTCCAAGCCATGTTGTAAACCGGGCTTTCTTCCTGTAACTTCTTGACTCTTCGGAGAGTTTCAGAAGTAGTTATCCAAAAACTTGAGAGGAACACGTTGTGGGAATTAATGTATTATCCACATATTCCTGTTAATAATTTTGCCACATATATACATTTTTCTTTCGTTGCTCCGTGTTTCGTTTTAATATAATTAACTTCAGCTTGACTTTTAGAAATACAATGTTTAAAGTAATTGTTAATACTTTTCAATTGTTACAGTTAATAATGTGAATTTACATTGAAAATTTATTTAGATTTAATTCAATAGCAAACTCTAGATCGTGGAATTGGGAGAAAGTAATGACTCATAACTGATGATATGATATAAACCAAGTATGTATTTAGATTAATTAGTTTAAAGAGAAAAAAAAATTACTTTGACAATTGTACGAAAAATCAAACAGAAAATTTAGGCTGGTTCGGTTCGCAAACGCAAAGGTCATGGGCTGAGATTCCATGAAGAAATACTAAAGACATTCCCACCTCAATTAATCGTTTAACATTTTTCGTTCAATATATTATTTTGATTTTTTTTTATTATTATTACATATTTTTGGGTAGGGTAAACATTATGAACAAAGCAACAGAAAATATATAGAGCGGTAGAGAGAAAAATGAGTCCGTCAAAAGCAGAAACTATGGCTAACTTTAACTCACGTAATGTTTGTTTATGAGTGGTCATTTTATTAATAATTTTTAGGTCAAAGCAATAGAAGCCTTTTATCAACACTGTATGTTGTGTGTAGAGTAGGATAAAAATGGAGAAATAGAATGTGTTTGTCATCTTATCTCTTTTCTTGTGCTTGCAAACACTGTTACTGTTCAAATCAGTTATTCACTATTTTATTCTCCACTTTACTAAGCCAAAGGTAAATAATACTCTGTTTTTTAACAGATTATGTTTCTCCCATCTTGCCTTTGATAATTGCTTGTGTTTTTCATAGTTGTCTATATGTTGGTTTTCTTTGTTTTCAAATGCATCTAATGTTATACAATGAGTTAAGGTTAAAATAACGTTTTTTTCATTATGGTATAACGATCTCCCTTCCTTCCATCTAAAACCCAACAAGTCAATTTTTGTTTCAATTTCTTTCCTATTATTTCTTTTAAACTAAACTATCCAAAATTATCCTATTTTTTTTTATTATCTATTTTCCCTTATTTTTATCTGGCACTAATTTTCTTCTGTAGTATCAAACAAAACGCAAATTACTGGCCTAAATTTCATTCCCCAAAGTTGAGGAAAATTTATATTGTGGTTTTGAACCACTACGTTTTATGCCTTATCCAGTCTATACGTGACAGGAACTAAATATCACTAATTATTTTATCCTAAAAGTAAACCACTACTGAACGGAGAAATTTTTCGTAAAGTAATAGTAATTTAATTTCACAGGTGGCTTCATATCCTATTAGCCCCCTAAAAGGGTAACTGGCAATTGACCAAAAAAGGGTTAGTTCGCAAAAACATTTAGAAAATATGAACCATCAAAAGAAAAATCAAGGTATTTTGAATGCGGCAGTGTGACAGGGATTAAAAGTTGATAAATCAAGACCATAATTGATTTTCCGAGAAAATATCACGGCTGATGTAACGCGTCTGTAAGTATTCTGCCGTTCACGAGGCACGAAAGGAAAACAAAAGGCATAGAATTATTAACATGATCTTGAGTCGATACTTATAATACACAATAACAAATTAAAACTACCCAAACATAAAATTCGCTTCTCTTTCTAGCAAAACATAGATCCCTTTTTCTGAGTCATAAAATCCTCGTTAGATCAAACAATACAAATTACAACACGACGTAAAAACTAAGTAAATATCAAGCCACAATACCTCCAATAGAAAAAGCCCAGTATGAAAAGGACATGCTGTGGGGAACCAAAGAGAAATGTGATGGCACATCAAAGTCCCCCAGAAGATGATAAAGCAACTGTGAATCTGCACAAGCCCAAGCGTCAACGATAGTACATAAGCTGCTGTCTTGATGAATTACCGGTATATCCATCATACATGGCTTGAGATCCCCCAGAGTTTACGCCCATTGAAGCAGGAGCTAGGCCGTGTTGTCCGGTCATTTGTAGAAGAGCTTGACCTGAAAGACCAGATACAGCAGCCTGACTCAAGGCCAGTTGGCGCTGATAAGCCAACAACTCAGCAGGAGAATAACCTTGGTTCATCCCTGCAGTCGGAAGTATTTGATATGGTTGAGCAGGAGGAGGTAGTGGATTCGAAGCTGTTCCAGGAGGAGTTGGTTTACTACCCCACGAACACTGCACAAATCAAGTAAAATAATTTTTACTCGTCCATAAATAATGAATGCATACGCTCCAGCCTTCAAAATTAGGCAACGGTAGAAAGAGCCTGAATTTAAGTGTTATTATACTTAGAGGTGCATCACAACCACGAAATGACATTTATATTCCAAAAGTATTTTAACTTTCCAACGATATTAAATTGGGTCCATCAGTCCGTAACAGGCATGGAAGAATGCTGTAAAAACATGGCCTCCTTCCCATGATGTAAATCAGCGCCTCAGGGAAGGGACAAAGGTAAGGGTACGGCTAGGTGCAAGCATGTCTCTTTACATGCGAGTACTGAGTAACACGATCTCGGCTATTGGAAAGGGGGGAAAACATTCGCATGGGCATATTACTTTATGGGCAACCACCAGACCAAAGAAGAAATGGCAATTAAATTAGTTGACCAGATAAGCGAAATAATTCTCACCTTCATACTCTTCCCACGGATTATTCTTCCATTAGCCACCTGAATGGCCAAGGCAGCTTCCTCGTGAGTGTTGTATCTAACAAATCCAAAACCCTTATCCCTTTGAACTCGAACCTCCTCAATTACCCCAGCCCCCAGTGCATGGAATTGGCAATGGAGTTCAGCTTGTGTTACCTGTTACCCTCAAACCACGTGTAAGAATCGTGTAAACGGAACAGTTCATTATTTGTAATAAATTGCAAGACTGACATTCAGATCAATCAATACGGAGAAATGCTGTCACAGATTTGACACATTCAACGACAAGTAGATGCTAGGAAGGAGGACTAAATGTTGGAAAAAGGTTTTAATAAATTAAGACAATTTATTTTCAACCAGGATTTTGAATTATGGACTGCATCAGACGAAGAAGCAACAATAATACGGTTGCAAGGAGCTCTGCAACCATGTGACGCACAACAAATGCCTTCACCATATTTGCAGTTCCCCACAAATCAACGGGGATGCCCCTCTTTCACTTCGAGAACAGATCCAAACCAAGAGGCAGCAGATAAGACTCAATGATGAAACAGATTGACAACGTTGTGAATAAACCACAAACCACGACAGATAATTGCTCCCCAGATGTAAAGACACGTTTTTTTTTTACAGGATTTGCAGTACCAATCTATGGTGGAGGTAAATTGACACTCTAAGAAACCTGGGTCACTATTGCCAATGCCAAATTCATAAACACATTTGAGAAGTTATAAGAAATATCATAACACATGGATCGAAAACTAGAACAAAATTATGCACGAATTTTGAATACAATAATTTAAGTTCAAGTCAATAAATTCTTGAAAGGCCAACATGTCTGTCCTTTAAGTACATGTAAGTCATTAAGTTGGAAAGCCTGAAATGGGAACTAACTTATACATCTTATGGCATTTTTCTGGCACTTTAAACAAGGGTGATTCAGATATACATCACTGTAAAATATGCACCCCTCAGCAATTCATCCAAAACTATGTTTAAAGCTAATTCTAGTAAGCCAGATCAATCTAGAAATACCTAAATATTTTTCCATATTCGTGAATAAAGAAATTAAACAAAGTTTTTGTTCTTACAATGTGAAAATAATAACGACATAATATTTCATTCTTCAATCCACATAACTTACATCATGAGGAAGGTTGCCAACATAAACTGTGGTGTATAAAGAATTGTTTTCGGGAGCATCTTCGTTATTATTATTATCTTGACCACCATCTGTAAAACACATCAGAAAAAATGAATTATAAGTATCTGTCACTGTCAACAATTCTAAAATTCCATGGTGGTTTCCAGAAGCACGCAGGAAATAGATGAGCAAATTTAGTTACACAAGTGCATAGGAAACGGAGAAGCAAATGCAACAATTACTTCACTGAGATTTCAAATTAGAAATAGTTCTAGGCAGCAAAAACTTTTTAGTAACTATAAAAATAAAAGTGGAAAGATTATATAGTAGTGGATAACAAACTTCGCTAAATGCTCACCATGCAAAAGCACAACATTTATCCAATACAAACTAAAGTAACCATGCTATTTGTGTCTACTTAAGTTACTTTTTGAGACCCAAGTATGCATCAAAACTGGTGCCCAACAAATCAAACACTTAAAAGTGCAGCTTCGTTGGTGTCTATAGCAACTATGAAATTTAAGTCTAACTCAGTTTCAATAAACTGCTCAATGTAGGATCTCAAACACACCCTTCACACCAAGGATTAGCGTGAGACTATATATTTGTAGATGATCTAATAATGGCCTAATAGGGGATGACCAAATAATTCCAACAAACTTTAAGATAGACTTTTACACAATCTAAGAAAGTGAACTCTAAAGGTAACTCAATCTTACAAAACTAACATACAAATTGAGGTATCAATCCACTTATATACTATAATTTAATAATATCTTTAGGCATTGTGGATCTCCAACCTAAACCACCAAAATATACATGCTACTCTGATCGGTGAGTTACATCATTCCATTATATTTTCAATCAGTATGGCGTCATTCAGCACAATCAATAACACATACCAGACAAAAACATAGCATGAACTGTAGAAGGAAAAAGAAAAGTAAACTTAAGTCTTCATCTATATTTTTCATGGTTTCGGGAATATAGGCTCAGGTGCTTCTATCTAGAAAGGTACACGATACCTGAAGATCCATTTGTAAGCACAACAGCATTTTGGTTTTCATTGCTCTTCTCTTCATTGGAGCTGGTACCAGCACCCTTAGTTGCCCAGTTGCATCGTATTTGCCTATTTCCCAGCCACTTGCCTACATGATAAAGGAAATACCACAAGTTGGTATGAACAAAAAACATGACACAGAAGCAGGGAACAAAGGTATACAACTGAATGCCAAACCTGTCATATCATTTATGGCACTTTGGGCATCCTGCATATATTAAATGCATAAAGAGGCATCATTTCATCAATTCAACACATAATTAACATAGTTACACCAAACTAATTTTTTGTTAGGTTTAACTTGGAAGATATTCTAAAAAAGTTCATACTCACATCCAGCAAAAACACAATAAATAAAATTTGTATGGCACTTGAAATGAAGTTGAGATCTGGAGATATTGACTGTTCTGTTCCCGTTTAATTTACAAGGAAAACAATTTAATGATCTTTTTACAACACATGTATATTTAGTCCAGTTTATTTGGAAAATGATTATTCTTTTTTGTGGCTCCATAAAAAGCTTTTAACTTTTTCCCCTTTCAGGATGGTTCATTGGTTGATATCTTCATTACCTGATGATCACGGAAAGAAACAAAACCATATCCTTTTGATCGACCAGTTTTGTGATCCCACATAACCCTTGCATCACTGCAAATAATGAGAGAAGATGGAAAAGTAAATTCCAGAAACCAAAACACCTTTCAAGGCTGAGTAACTTGTTGAAAAGTTCCCCCCAGTTAACTATCTTCAACGTTTCACCACTAATAAGGACTACAACAGTCACAATAAAAATAGAATATACCTTGCTCCAATGACCAAAAAATTCACAATGAAGAAAAAAACAAAAAAGCAATGAGGAACTCACGAACAACTAGGATAGACTGAGAAGCAAGCAAATAAAGTTGCATCAGTAACCTCTGGACTCAAATCACCGACAAATATATTGAAGTGCCCTGATGATTTTAAACTAAAATTAAAGGAATATACAATCGAAAAGAAAAAAGAAAAAGAATGCCCCCAAGAAGCAAAATAATTGAAATCACAAAACCATATGAACTGTTCTTAAAATTAACCTGATGTGTCCTCCCTACTGCTATTTGCATATGCCCAATTCACCTTGAGTGCTTGACCATATCTGCAAACAGAAATAAAAAGAAAAAATCATGCAAAGTAGCTACATATTAAAGTGAACTCTGAGAAACCTGCCAGGACTCAAGATTGTCCAATTAGAACATCTTCGAGCCATGAAAATATTATGCAATGCCATGTATAAAAGTAAATAATTGGTCTATCAGTAAAAAAAGAATATAGAAGTGAAAACGATAACGATTCCTCTATCTCCAGAAAATAAAGATGGAGAATTTATTCACAGTTCACAAACAAAAATGCTTACAGTTGTCGTCCATGCAATGTCATTATTGCAAGGGCCGCAGATGCTCGATCATGGTAGTCCACAAAACCATAAGAGGACTGTAACATCAATTACACAGTAAGAAAAGGCCAAAAAAATAATTAAAAATCAAGATTGTAGGAAACACTCAAACCTATAATTTTGTTAGTAAAGGCCAGAATCACCAAACAAATTGTGTACTGAAATGCAATTATCTTTCCATAATTCCTAGAAAACATAACACCTTTGTAGAATAAAGATTTCAAAACGAGTCCCATTAGAGAAGTTCAGAGTAAAGTAATTATATACTCTAAATTCTAATGCCAACCAGGTTTTTAAAAAAATAAAATACAAGCTTGCTCATCAGTACTAATAATCAACATATTCATAATATTAAGGAAACATAGGAAAAATAACAGGGTTTTCTAGTTTTGCGAGAAGGCCTGTTAAAAGAGGTCATTTACAAGCACAACAATAATAATAATAGCATCAATGGTCACCAACAAAGAAAATAGAGTTGAATATTGAATCAAAAACCTTTTCTTTTCTTATGAGCTTGCAGCCAGCAAGAGGACCAGCACTCTGAAAAACTTCTGCGAGAAGTTTATCAGTGACATTTACATGAATATTTCCTACATAACTGAAAGAACATAGCTTCAGATCAATAAGGTGTCAAAGAGGACAACTATACTAATTCTAGTGCAGTGATTATTTAATATGACATTGAACTTCAGTAGCATCAAATTTATCTCTCAGAAATTCAGGTGAGATAAGAACGCCATTTTTTCAAAAACAAAATATATCTACAGCTGTTAGAATTTGGTTAAAATGAAAATTCTCATACTTGAGCACAAACATGAAACTATGGACAAAAATCAGCTAAAATATGAAAGAAATAAAACACTCACACGCTACGGCATGCAGAAGTATCAAAACCAGGAGGCAAATTTCCACTTGGAACAGGCTCCATCTGCAAAGTTTACAAAACAACAAATAATAAATAAAACGGACAAAAAGAAAGAAGGTCCAAACAACTATATACAGACAGAAACCTTGAAGAGAATCAAATAGAGAAAAATACAGTACAATATTTAGACACGGCAAAGGACTGAGCTATTTGTCATATACTTCTAACAAATCAGATAGTAAATCAACCAAATGCATAAAACAATTTTAATTCATAACATAATCGTCAAAAACTATTCTGCAACAGTTCCTCCATTAAATAAGACAACTATGCTATGCTTCATAGGTACACAGGTTATAAATTCTTGACATATTCCAGTTGACTTCGACCTAACATTTTGGCAATCATTGACATATTGAAGAGCTAAAAGTTTGGGAGCAAAATAATTGCAAATCACAAATACATATAACTCACTAGTCGGCACTCCGTAATAGAACCAACAATTAAATCATATCAAGTCGACAATTCAGAATAATTTAAACGACAACAATAGACCACAGCAGCAGCAATTTTCTTGACAACGAAAACTAGATGAAAATGAACCAAATAAAATCGAAGCAAACAACGGGATTTTCATTTATGAATAATCATTCCTGTGGAGAGAATAAGAAAACAGTAACGCGGGAATCAATTGTACCCTACACGACTGTGAAGTGGCCTAAAATTAAACTACCCTAATTACGTGAATTAAATGTTTTCTTTTAATCCCCAAGCCCTATTTTCTTTCTCTACGGAAATGGAACAGCACAGCAAATGCAATTGGCGTCCGATGCACAAATTCGATAGGGAAATTCAGAATTAATTGAAAAACAAAAAACAAAGAAAAAAGGAAAAAATAAAATGGAGGGAAAAACTAACCTGAGACATGGCAGCGGCGAGCATGCCAGGGTGGTACATCTGCTGCTGCTGAAGCAAGGCTTGCTGCATGAGGGCTTGTTGTTGCTGCAACTTCAGCCTCTGTTGCATATCTTAACTCCGCGATTCAGATAGATTGTTCCTGAGAAGAGAAAAAACGCATAATTGTCCGCAACTATTTCGTAATAATTGGAAAAAACCAAAAAAATAATCGTAACATAATCTAATAATAATGGTGAAATCGGTGATTGAAATCTGAGGCGCGTGAGGGAAAGATTGAAAAGGGGAAGCTGTTTTGATATTTTTCTGACCGTGATTCGGAGAGACGGAAGAAGAAGAAGAAGACAAGGCGGTGAATGGTGAATGGTGAATGGTCCCAACGCAATTGGTGTTTTTGGTTTTGGTTTTTGGTTTTTGGATTTTGGATTTTGATTTCGCACTCTCTCGATCAATTCTCCAACCTCATTCCGCCAATCTCATAACCATGTCCATCCACTTCCACTGTATTTTAACCCGGATCGCCTTACCCAACTCAACCGGGTAAACCCGTTTACTTTTACCTGTAATTTATGGCAATTACAAATTCATCCCACTTGATTGTTTTAATATATTAATTAATTTTATATAAGATAAGTTTTATTACTAACTAATTTTGTTTTTTTAAGGAATCTGATTGATTTTTTTTAGTTTCTTTTTTTTTTATGATCACTAAATCCTATTTTCATGTTCCATATCTAGTCAACAACCATGTATTGTTTGATTGGTTGTATTTGAATTTGAGTCGCTGATATTTTTAATCAATTTTTAAGCCCTATAAAGTAAAATTTGTTAATTAATTAGGATGGTGAGTGCTTGTTTGGATAATAAGTTTTTATGAAGTTATAGTAATTTTTTACATCTTAAATTCATTTTTTTTTCAAATTGTTATGAAATAATAAATGATAACCAAAAGCAAAATGTAAAAATTATTGGAAGAATTTTCTAAGGAATTAAAAATATTTATTTTAACCAATGTCTATTTCTTAGAATGAATATTGTGTTCTAGTCAAAATTATATATCACTGTATTTTTTGAATCACATCATTCATGACCTACGCTTCTATATAAAATTGATTCAGTATTATTCTTAATTTTTTTTTTCTATTAAGTTATATAAGTTACTGTTTTGGATATATTTAACTAAAATATGCTGCAATTTAAAAATCATATTGCTTCCCATTTCAGTTTCTATACATTTTCCGTTAATAATACATATAAAAAAAAGTTATCTTATTTTATATACCCATCTCATACTTTTTTTATCTTTGACTACGATTTAAAATTAAAAAATATATATAGTCATATTTTGTAAAATTAATAAAGAAAAATGTATAGATTTTTCCTTATCAATTTTTTTCAATTTGAATGTTTTTAAATTTAATTATTATTATTTATTTATAAAATTATTTACAGAATAAAAAAATATTATTTTATAAAACTAATTATATTTAATTTTATTATTATAATAATATATAATGATGATGATAATAATTTATTATCATAAAAGAAAGTGAACGTATTTTATCTGGTAATAATAATGAAACTAAACTACGTATATGTAATAAACAAAATTTTCTCATTCCATCTACGTATTATTATTTTTAAGTAAATTGTAAAATTAAAAATTGATAACAAAATATATAAAATATTCACTCTTTAGTTACATCTATCTCATAATATTATTTTATTCTTAATATATTTTAAAAATAAAAATTAATGGTAAAAACAAAAATAATTTAGTCATAATAATATTTAAAAAAAACGAAATTTCTAAACATTTGATATTTTTGTTTTATCACTAATATTTTCTAAAACTAAAAAACAATAAAGAAGATAAAATATTGAAATGCTAAGTACCATAATACATATTTCATAACAAAACAAATCATTTTTATAATTCGAAAACACAATTGTAATACAAATCATTCGTTATTTTTTACATAGTCATAATACTAAATTTATTTTCTTAAAACATATGAAGCAACGTAATGTTTCTTTCTTACTAATAATAAGTTATTTAATTATTCTAACCCAACAATAACTATGATAAAACGTAAATCAACATTTAAATACATGTTCGGTAAATTGATTTAATACTTTAAAATAGATGTAAACAATTATAATACTTTATTACAAACAAATCCTACTATTTTTTTTTCTTAAATATTGTTTCATGTGTTTACAAAAATATGTGATGTAGATGAATTTCAACCGTAGTAAATAAAAAAAAAGTTATTGATAAAAAATTAATCATTAATTATGTATGTCAAAATTTCTTTCACTCTAATTTCTAGAAGCTAGTCAATTCCTTTGATTATGTATGTCAAATTTTGGGAAAAAACAAGATTAATTGTTTGGAGTGTTTGTGAAGTCAATTTAGATTTTGACTGAAATATAGAAAACGACAAATCAAAATAAGGAAGAATTTAAGGTCTAACAATGTTGTTAATAAGAGAGAATCTAAGAGTGAATTTGAATATTAAAAATAATGTGGAATGGTTCAAATTAATTTGTAGCATTTTAATATTCGATCTTGGAAAGATGCTCTGGCATCTATAGTCTAAATAAATGGTAATAATCATATAGGTGCTAATTAGTGTTATCATTATTATAATCCATGACAGTGAAAAGTGTATTTTAAATATAGTTAACTTAAATAAGTGTGATATTGTTTACTCTTTGTTATATATTAATTATCGTAAAAATATATCATTATATTTAAGTTAAAGATTTTAATAACTTAATATATTTTGATAACTAATTTAAACATTGTGATGGTTTATGAACCACTAAATCAAGACCAATCATTTAGTGAAAATATTAATTATCTTGACTTGAGATTGATAATGTTAGAAACGTTAAAGTGATGACTAATTCATGAGATAATCATAATTCTTTTTTAATGAGTTCACTAAATAAGTGCATTAAAACAGTCTCGATCTCTCAAAGTCATCACTTAAAATGAAATATAATTAAACAAGTTAGATCTACCATAAATTTTAATTAACTTTTAAATATTTTTTATAATGGTATGAGTTTTTAAAATATTTTAAATTAATAATTAATCTTCAAATACTTTATATTCATTGTTTATTGTAAATTTAATTTAATTTAATTTTTAGTATTTGAAACTTGACAAAAAGAAATGAACTTTAATTTAACTTGATGTTGAGTTTTAATAAATAATAAGGATAAAAAAATGTCACTAATATTCATTTTTTTATCATTGTACAATGTGCCACAATATAAATTGATCAAAATAACACACAAATGACCAAGTCAAAGTATATTTTTGTTTTTATATTTCAATAGGGATAAAGAAAATCATATTTAAACTAAGTATATATATATATATATATATATATATATATATATATATATTATATTTTTCAAATTAATAGTGAAATTAAAACTTAAGGATATATAACTTTTAATTTATTTTTCATTGGACTAACTTCGACCAATTATTATTGGACGGATGGAAAACATGAAAAAAAATTATATGCATTACAGTTTTTCATTTTTCCATTGAAAAACATCATAAAAGTTTAACATTATTAAGTCCTTATTTTGTAATGTTTTTCATAATTAATAACATTCTTTTTGCATCGTATTTAGTTCTAAAATCTTTTTTAGTCTTGGTTTTCACTATAAAAATCTCAATTAATTTTGAAAATGTGATAATTTAGTTTTTAAATAGATTTTTTTTATTAATAAGTGTATAATTAATTTTAGTTTAATGTTTCGGTAGGTCATTTTCTCCGGTCAGAATCTCAAACAGGTCTCATTCTTATTCGTTTTCTCAGGTCCTTATTTTTGAAAAATTGAAACAAATAGAGGCTTACCGTCAAATTAGACAAACATCGTTTGAGTGGTATGTACGTGGCATACTAATTGTTTTTTTTAAATGATGTGGTATAGTTTTGTTGTAATAACATAATCTGATATGGAATTTTGTAACTTTTGAATTAAAAAAGTTGAATTAAAAAATCGGGAGAACTTACCCCTTTCTTTTTCAAATTAGGGTTCATTCGTAGGGTTGATGTTTGAAGAGATTTTGGATGAAGATGTTGGGTTCTCTGACTCAGGACTCTCTTGCGGTAGATGGAGGTTCGAAGGATTCGCTCACGGAGGAGATTGAACGACGTTGTTTGAATGGGTTGTTGTTGTTTCTGGTTATATGATTTTGATTTCTCTTTGTAGGTTGGATCGCTATCTCTGTCGCGACGCCCATGGAGGTTGCACGATTGAACTGAGATGCTATTTAGGTTTTGCAAAGGTGCTACTGTTGATGCGTCAATGGAGGATGCGCGAAACTTAGGTTTGCCATGGTTGCTGACTTTGGGTGGCTCATGATTTGGATACATGGTAGAAGCAATGGTGATGAACAAAGAAGATGATGATTGTCGAACTGGGTTTCGCAATTAGGAGTCTCTCGCGTCTTTGTGGTTTGTGCATGGTGACCATGGCTGGTGGTTATAGTGGCGCATGTAAGTTGAGACGTGGTGGTGGTGTCCTCATGGAGGCGCGACAGCCATCAACTTCCTCTTTCACCATTAATGGACGTTACCCTAAACTCTCAACAAAATCCCTAACTTTTAGAAACAATGCAGTTATGGTTGTGAGAGTGATGAAGATAGTAGTTTAACTATGTTAATGGTGGCTGGTGCACAAAAGGATTTAGGAAGGAGGATAGTGGCAGGTGAAAACCCTAATTTTAAAAAACAATCAAGTTTAATTAACTTATCTTTTTTTTTAATTTAAAAAAAACAAAAATTCATGCGAGACTCAACTAAAATCATCTAAAAAGTTGCCACATCATTTAAAACATTAACATCAACATCCACGTCAACATAATTCTAATGTTAGTCCAATTTGACAACAAACCTCTATTTATTTCAATTTTTCAAAAATAAATACCTAATTGAAAAAACGAATAAGAAGGAGACCTGTTTGAATTTCTAGCCCAAAAAAGACCTAACAAAACATTAAACCAATTAATTTGTTACCTTTGTTTTTTGTTTGGTCCATAATATTTTTCACAAAAATTCAATTTAGTTTATTTTTTGCATTGCATTATTGGTCCAGTTATCTCTAATTTGAATGTAAGAATATAGTTTTTGAACTTTTTTCTTTTAAATCAATACACAATTACTTTTGATGCCTTCACAATGCCTTTTCACTCATTCGTTACAACTCATGTTTTTAGTGATGTGCATTTGATTTTTGCTTTTGTAACCTATTAAACTTAGTTATGGATTTATGTTGAGGCTTAATGAGTACAAAGTGACCATACACCTGAAATAAAAAATGTTATTTGGCAGTCAAAAGTAGAATCATATAAACATCAAGAGGAAGTGTTTTCTGATGTAGATGGTTTTACTTAATCCTTACATGCTTTCTTAATTTTTATAGTTCTAAATATTATATATATTTTGACACTCACTTTTAATTATGTTTTTACCTTTCACATTACATTTTTAGCATTTGAAATTTACTCCAACAAGCATTTAATTCCAGATATGCCACAAATTTTCCTATTTTACAGATTAGATAATTATTCTAAATAATTTTCACACCACTGGTTATAACTTAGTTTTGAATAAAAAAATTTGGTTTATGATGCTTGATTAAACTTTTAATTTATGTTTTGCATTTGTTTCTACGTTAAAATCATGTTTGTGAATTCAATTTTAGGTTTATAATTTTATTTTCAGTTCTTGCTAGTTAGGTTAGTTAATTATATGTTAGTTTAGTTTTACAAGTTTGGTTAGAATTTTAATTCTATCATTTCTCTTGTTAAATTATTTATTCAATAGTTGATTAAGATAATTTTATACTTGTTTGCATTTGCATTTGGACAACTAACTTTGTTATGCACAATTAGGTTTTCTCTCATACAAGCGTATTTGCTTTAATTTAGGTAGTTGTAATTAGGTTTATTATCATGCATTTCATTTAGATCATTCTCAAGCTCATTTTAGTTCCCCATTTATAAGATAAATTATACACATTAGGAGGAAATTAAAATTTGTTTTAAACTCTATGTTACTACAAGATTAATTGACATCCTTACATATGAAATGACATTTAAATGATGTATCAAGGCATCTTTATGCTAAAAGGTTTAAATATATGTTTGTTTTAATAATATATAATATAAATAATCATTTTGATACAATATTTTCAAATTAATTATTATCAAATACATAAGTAATATAAGATTCTCTGTATATAATTAAAGGATAATGAGATGTTAACAACCTATTATGTGTTATTATTGTATTGGTTTGTATATTTGAAAATATCAATCACAAACTATCATTTATAAAAAAAAAGTTATAAAAAAAATTATTAAAAAAACATTTTTCATAATTAAATAATGTGATATTATGAAATGGTATTTATATTGAGATTTATATTTATTACACAAACTCAATTTTCCACATACATTATGTCAAACGTTATAATTATAGTTAATTAAATGTTGTATTTAGACCACACTAGAGTATTAAATCAATTGAAATAATTAAAAATCATTTTTAAATTAGTAGATTTTTAATTTATTGAAACTTATTATCACAAGGTGCAATTATTTGATTATTGAATAAAGTTACTTTTATTTATTTTTACATATGAATAACTGATCGAAATAGGTGAGAGTGAAAGCTATGGCGGCAATCGAAATGAGATGGCGAAGTTTGGTGCATGCCATCTTCGAAGAATCGACTCGAGAATGAAACGCCACACTGCGCCAGCTGTGTCACTCTTCTCTTCCTTTGTCCCTTTCTTTTCTTTTTACTATTCTCATTCCTTTATCCTTTCGCTTTTTCCAACTAAATTTCTCCCTTCTCATTAATTATTTCATCTACACGCCTAATTCTATATTAAATTATCAATTTTTTTTCTTAATCTTTGACTTATTGGATCTCGTTCTCGCCATTAATCACTCATGGAGATCCGCGCCGATGCAGAAACCAGCTCCTTCTCAAGGTTTTCCACTTGCTTCTCTTTTTCCTCATTATTTCGCAATTCACCTTTTCAATGACTGGTTCTTCATTGAGATTCGTCGCTAAATCTTGCTCTTAGAAATTTTAATTATTGAAGGGTCATAATAGCTTCCATGACTGAGATTTTGTTTGCACGTAGTTTGTTCGCGGCTGTGGCATATGGGTTTGCCTCCATGGCCATGGTTTTTATCAACAAGGCTGTTCTTATGCAGTATGCATATTCAATGACTCTTCTCACTTTGCAGGTATTACTACTGCCTTTGCCGATGATAAGATAACAGATTTTCGACCCTTTGGTTTTTCTCTTTCTTCTTGATAGTGACAACATTTGTATTTTTCAGCAATTGGCTACTTCTTTGCTTATTCATGTTGGTAGACGTGCGGGATTCACAAAGGCGAGAGGACTGGAAATGACAACGGCCAAGCGACTTCTCCCGCTTTCAATTTTCTATAATGCCAATGTTGCTTTTGCTTTGGCCAGTTTGAAAGGAGTCAATATCCCAATGTATATTGCGATCAAGAGGCTTACGCCACTTGCTGTACTTATTGCTGGGTACTTCTCGGGAAAGGGGAGACCTACATCTCAGGTATTGGCTGTTATTTGAGGTTTTATTCATTCTGTCCACCTTATCAAAATAGTTTTATATATACGACAATTAGAGACTGTGAAATTTATTGGTTGAACTTAGTTGCAACAAGGAGGTTTTTCAGAAAATAAATTGTGGAATTTAGAAAGGGGGACGAATCATTGGTAATGGAATTTAAACGATGTTAAAAATTAGATATTGCAGCAAACAAGAATAAACTATGATCTTCTTGTCGAAATACTGATCAGTGGTGGACTCTAAAATTGGATATGGTACCTTGTAAACAATGAACTGGATGTAACGTTGAAGTGTATAGCCTTGGGTGCGATTTATAATGATTGGTGGCATTTTGCTCTTTTCTTCTCTTTAGATGATATATGTTAATATGTCTATTCTCTTTCAAATTTAAGGTGGCTCTTTCAGTTATATTGATTGCTGCTGGAGTTCTCATTGCTGCCCTCGGAGATTTTTCCTTTGACCTTTTTGGGTATAGCATGGCTTTTGTTTCCGTTTTTTTCCAGGTGATATGCTCACATATCTTAGTTCTTAAATCATAATTTTATGACTGAATCGACGCTGTAACTTTGCACTGTTTGTTCATAGTGCTGCTTACTCATATATGCAGACCATGTACCTTGTGCTGGTGGAAAGATCTGGTGCTGAGGATGGACTTTCATCCTTGGAAATCATGTTCTATAACAGTTTTTTATCTCTTCCATTTTTGATGTTTCTCATCATAGCCACTGGGGAATTCCCAAAGTCTTTATCTTTATTATTTGCACAGGTCAGAATGTTAATCTGGTTCTTGGTATTTGGATTGATTCATGATTATGCTAGAATGAATTGAATATTTGGACATTTATCTGTTTATGTATACAATCAAATAAAATTCAATTATTTCACATGGAACAATAAAATAAATTCAATTATTTCACAAGGAACTGGTAAATGCCTCGGTGATAGCTATAGTTAATCCCAAACAGCAGATATGCTCATTTGCTTATGATAGTTTTTCTATGTTGTTGGACAAATAGAAAGAAATTATATATGCACTAATATTTCCTTCCTCTTATTGATATTGTCCGCTCTGTGGTTTTGAGCAAATTTTCTATGTAATGGTCCATTGGGCATGTGATTTTTGAGTTTCTTAGGATTGGGTATGTTAACTAGAAAAAGAACACGGGGGTGTGAGGTTAAGATCACTTGTTGTATGGTGGAAAACAAGACAAAGCTGCAACTTTTGATTTTGGCATGATCTGGGCCCGTTTTTCTTCCATAAAACAATTGTCCTTTTATTTACCAGATATTCTACAGTTGTAAATTAAATCAATAGATTACTTGTTTCACTTCCTTCAATTCTCCTAAATTAAATTAGTAATCATTTTGTGGAAGGATCATCAAAAAGTCGTTTTGATGGTCGACAACTGGAGTCATAGCTTGCAACATATTTTGGAAAAGCTAAAAATCTGCAGTATCTACTTAGATGACAAACCTGTACCATGTTTTATTATTGATGAATTGACGCCAAAGCTAATATTTTGTTTTCCTTTGCAGAGTTATTCTTTTTCATTTTTGATGGTTCTTATTCTTTCATTGGTGATGGGCATTGTTCTCAACTTCACGATGTTCTTGTGTACAATTGTTAATTCAGCCTTAACTACAACTATTGTTGGCGTTCTCAAAGGGGTTGTTTCCACGGTAAGCTGGGAGTGATTCTGTGTTTGCCATAGAAAAACTGTCACAGCAGGCCGAGTTCATACATATATACATTATCTATCCATCTTTTTCCTTTTGTAGTTTAATTTGCTTGCATACCCTTTATGTTCATTTGTTTCTAGTTTTAACTGCAAGGATTAAACCCGTTGATTTTTCCTTCTTCAGACCCTTGGTTTCTTCTTACTGGGTGGTGTTCAAGTCCATGCTTTGAATGTGTCTGGATTGGTTATCAATACAGCTGGCGGTGTGTGGTATTCATTTGCCAAATATCAGCAGAAAAGAAGTAAGTCGACGAAGCTTGTACCTGATGAGGAAGCTCATCGTAAATAGAACTGGTATTGATAAGTTGCGGTGCAAACTAACAGTTACATAAACTGTCTCTTTACTTTTATTTACTTGATTGTAAGAACTGATAGTTTAGTTATTTTTTGCGTATAATTTTACAGTAATTGCAGTCTCATGTAGTCTGAGCTTAAGATGTAGTAATACTGACACATGGTATTCGGAATTGCGTAAAATAATTGTACTTTTATTATTCAAATGCTTACCAGAATTTTGTAAGCAGAGTCTATTTTATTCTCAACACAGAAGTTGAGTATAAAGCGCCTGACAAACAGTAAGGCATAGTTCTGGCCTTATATTTGTGGTAATTTATGCGTAATTTTGACACTTATAAAGTATTTTGGTTTATAATTATGAATAAATAAATGTATACTGTTAAACTCTTCAGACAGGAAGTGTACAGTATCCATATTTATAAAAGAAAGAAACAACATATGCTAATAGCAACAATTTACAACTGAAAGAGAAATCGGGCTAATGGGCCAATAACACCATAACTCATGGTGGTATAAAAGATGTGAAAAATAATGTAATGTGTAATGGTTGAAAATAGCAAGTATTAGGTATCAATATTAGCTTCAATATCTTTAAGTCTAATGCCAAAATAATAAAATAAACATTGGAAATATAATTGTTAAATCAGTTAGTGTAATATAATATAAAAAAAAGTTTGTAGTAAATTAAGAAAAATATTATTTACGATTATCAATATGGTGTGTAATAGAAAGGAAAAAGAATAAGAAAATTCAGTCTTATAAAAATAAATAATAATAGCCTTATGGTTGACAGAAGGAAATAAAATAACATAATTTGATCTTGTATAATAGTTGACATGACTCGTTAAATGAAATGAAAAGTATGATTTTACTGGCAATGGAATCCGTTAAATTTCACGGATAACTTGTTTTTGGGATGTTGGAAAAATGAGTGTTGAGATAGAAAAACACACACACTCCAAATCCAATCGTCACAAATTAAAAAAAAATGCCATTTTTATGCTTGAAACCTTTTGCATTTCAACGAAATCTAGGTCTCAATATATTTAATTAACGACCATTTTTACACCTTAACTCAATGCTTGAGAACACTGTCTTCTTAAATAAATATATTATATTCTTTTAAAAAAATTGTTATAATTATTTTAAATGATATATCATAATTCTGTTAAAAATGTCAAATTAAATAGTTATTATATGTTCAGTATTTGTGGATGTATAAAAGTAACAACTTGAAAGTGAAACTCATAAAAATGAGAGTAAGAATAATTCCAGTTAATTAATAATAGTAGGTGAGAAAGAAAGTATTGAAAGATATAGAACTAGCATTTCTCATAAAATTTGTTTATTTTAATACCAAAAGGCAACCAAACTAATTAAAGAAATTTGCCTCAGTATATTGGAGAATGAAAGGCCACCGAACGTAGAACATGCACACGCACTCCTAAGTACATAGCATTTGTTTTATCTTCATGTGTTCAATTTTCTTATTTGCTTTATTATTTTTTATTTAATATGATCTTATATTTTTTTTAAAGATTGTGATTTTTTTTTTCAATCATGATTAAGTTGTTTAGAGATAATGAGATGACATATGTTAATAAACTTTTATATAAATATCTTTTTCATTTGTTTATTTTACTCGTTATCACTTAGACTTTACATTTGAATTATTCAACATTAGGATTAGAACATAATTATATAAATATCCCATAGTGCATGTCCATACATGAAACAAGGAAAATATTGAGTGAGATGTTATGATGTATAGAATAGGAAAGAATGAAAAGAAGATATTTGATCTAATTAGTTTGTTGTGGCATCTATGTCCTCCACCTCGTGTTCTGTCTGCAGTTCTCTTGAAAACAGAGGCTGCTGGCTACGTGATGTGTTTTATTACTTTTTTTTTAATATTATTTTAATTAATTATAAATATGCATGATATTGGAAAAAAGAAAAAAAAGGCAGAATAGTGTGAAATTTAATTCAGCCGTCCCCACTTTTGTGCAACACAAGAGACCGTTGTTAGATTATTGAATGTGATATATATATATATATATCATGTGACAAATATTTCCTTTTCCATTTTCCTGTGTTACAAGAATTCATAAAAAAAGTTATCTTGCAGATTTTGCTCTTACCTTAAGAAAAGAATAATATCTTCTGGCGTGAAAATATTTTTTCACATGATACCTAAAACTTTTTGTTTCAGTCACTTATTTTGATACTCATTGTGAGTAGTAAGTTTTGTTCAAGATTCATAAAATTTCTAAAATTATAGTTTTTAAATCTTGTTAGTTGAAACAAATGAATCCCAAAAACTGCTGAAAAAAATGGTTGAGAAACTTTTAACTCATTTAAAAATAGACTATCATTCATGAAATCCTAAAAATGTGTCCTAAACATTTTTAAGTTTATAAGTTTTTAGATTATAATGTAGAAAGGAAGGTTATAATTGATGGAAGAGAAAGGTGAGATAGAGATTAGAATGGGCAAACAAAAACAGCTTCTTCACAGTCATGCACACGTTCATTCATACTTCAAATCAATTCTTGAAACCCAGCTAAGATAGTGTCTGTCAAGATTTTAGGTTGTCGGGCCAATCTAGTCTCACATGCAAAAATGTAAGATCTACTAAAATATTCATGACACTTAGAAAAACATATGATTTTACCATTCATATAGTTTAAAAATTGAGTATAAGACTTGATTGAAATATAAGAGAATTGATGGTTCATTTTTAATGTAGGTTTAAGGGAGAACTTGATATTATTCTTTATATCAAATACTTTTTTTTGAAGTGTAAATTTTTTTCTAAGTTATTAGAAGACGTCTCAAAAGATGAAAAAAGTATTTAAACAATTTTATATTCAACTCTTAAGGACTATTAGACAAAATAAGAACAATATCATTTTTTTTTCTTTTTTTTTAACCATCTTTAAACAATCTAGCATACTTTTCATTGCTCTTAAAGAAACATTCTTTAAAGAATGTAACTCTTTCAAACTTTGTTTGGAGAAGAGTAATAGATAATTATCATACTTTCTCATCAATAAAATGCTTAAAAAATTAAGAAACTTTTAATGAATAAAAAAAAAAATATTTATGATAATAAATACTTTATAAATATTTTTTGAATATTTATGGTGCTTAATACTCCAATAGATTATAAATTGTTCAGACAAGGCTAATTAATGAAAACAACAAATGATTGATAATTAGGAGACAAAGGCACGATAATGACTAACGAGACAAATTAAATTATCTGTTTTTTAAGAAAAAGAATCCTAAATCTGTCCAAATTTAGCTCAATTTTTTTTATTAATTTATGATAAAATTTTAATAATTAAGGATTTTACTAATGTTTTCTTATAATGAGTTGAAGAAAAGGAAAGTAGGGGAAATTTTTTTGTAATTTAACTTACTTATTTCATTCAAAATTTGAAAGGGATATAACATATAATAATATTTGTTTTAAAGCCCCTCCCACTTATATTTCTGTCTCCCGTCTAAATATTTTTAAATTTTTAAAATATATGAATTAAACTATTTTAAAATCTTATTTGAACTTTTATTCTTTTCATTAATATTATAAATTTTCTTTCGCATATCTACGAACATTTATTTTAATATATGATTTTTAAATATTGATATTTCTAAAAAAATTGTTTCTTTTTTTTTTCCTTTCAAGAATCAAATAAGAGGTTATATATTATTATTACTATTATTATTTTGTTTTCCTTTCTCTTGATTTCCCTATCTTCTCTTTAATGTTCATTCTTTACTTAAACACATTGTGATTTATTTCTATGGGTGAAATCAGCAAGTGACACAAGTAGTAACTAGATTAAATCCTTGACTATATATAAAAAAATAACATCTACCTAAAAAATAGTTATCCCTTAATTTATATTTTACTTAAAACATATACCAATCTTCAGTATATTCTATCTCCAAAATATAACCTCTATTTTAATTTTCTCTTTACTAAAAATCAAGTTACACTATATTATATAACTGAAAATATATTTAACTTGTACTCATTTATATACTTGTTCTACTATACTTAATAATTTGACATAACTTAAAAATAAGGTTAAAAATAGTTTAAATATAACCTTTTTTTCTTAAATACTTCGATGTGGTATTTAAGAACAAAATTATAATAATAGTTTTAGATAAATAATTAACTCTAATAATATTATATCAGGAGAGTTGAGATTGAAATAATAATAATATAATAATTTTTGCCAAAATAAAATTGTAATTAAACTATTTTGGCTACGTGTAATATCCATCCATATTATATATTCTATACTTTTGCAAGGAAACCACACATGGCATATATACACTGGTATGTATATACAGTGGCATTCTGAGGTTATTTATGCAACAACTGCTACCGGATACAAAAGGGTCGGTGTTCACTTCAGTCATATGATAGTAAGATAAGATAAGATACCATAAAAACAAAACAAAAACGTGAACATGCAGCTTTAGCTCACTTGGTAATAATCTTTCATTGATTATATATGTAGTTGCTCCATTCTGCATCAAATTAATTTTATCCACACATATTATATCTAATTAGCAATTACTAACCTCAGTGTTTGGTGTAAATCCCCACTGCAATAAATACTTTTCAATTGTTTGCTTATCCTATTCTGGTGGCCCTTTATTACTCTCGTTGGATTTGCATTAATTAATTATGTTCTTTTGGTGACAACTAAATCCTAGTAAGTGCATTGCAACATATACACTCACACTTCAGATCCAGCAGCAAAAACTCTTGTGTTCTGTTCTGCTATTCCTAAATTTATCTGTCTAATTTTCATTTCAGTTTTTCACACAATGCTTGTCAGCAGTTTTGCATAGGGAAATTTGACAATGCTTATCCTACAATTTTGGGTAACATGGGATCCCCTGTGGGACCAGAGTTTATGTGAGGTTTTTCATTTTTTCTAAGTTTTTATTTTACCCTTGTTTGTGTTCTGTCTCCTGGTAATGTAAAGGAATATTCTTGAAGAAGCTTCCATTAAATAATGTTTTGGTTTTTACAGAATGCACATTAACCCCTCTTGGCCTCTAATAATCCAAATCAAGTCATCTTTTGCAAGCAATAATTAAAAGTAAAAAGGTTTAAACATTGATGATGGCTTGGCTTATGTCATTTGCAAAGTTTGCTTTGGTCTCCATGGTCCTTTTAATAGTCACCGTTCCCTTTTTAGCCTTTCACACGCGTCTCATCCCCACCTTTGGTTATTGGCATTATTGCTATTGTTACCTTTATCATTGTTGTTCTTTTATCATTCAAATATTTTAAATAAAGATTGTTATTCTGGTAGCCACACTCATAAATCACACTGCACCTGGAATCTTCAATCTTATCTTCCAACTATTCGATCTGTTGCGTAACTCTTTTTTTTCTTTTATCATTTTGATGTTAAAATTTAATATGCTCTAAATTGTTACTTTTACTCTGAGACTAAGTTTCATGATTGTTATCTTATCTTCTATTCCAGTCAAATCACTCAACTATGTTTCCTTCATGTGAAAAATTTCTCAGTCAAGTTTAATTTTGCCTTAGTTTAGGGGATTCCGTGAACATAATGTAACCACTGATAACAGTGAATATACTGACGCAACTGTTTAAATAAATGCTAAAATTAAAGTATTACATTTCTATAATTCTTTTACTATTCTCAAGCATGACTGAAAGGTGTTTGTAGAAAGAAAAACTTCTGTTTTCTTTTGTATTCTTTTTTTCTTTGGAGTCAAAGTGGATGGGAACGGTAAGTGAATTTAGTGAGGGAAACCAACTTGGAAGTTAGCGTCTTAGTCTTACAGCTGCTGATACCTTCCCTCATAATGTGACTTTCCCATGTTAGGTGCCTTCTAGATATCCTTGGGAGTACAAAAGAGCCTCACTCAATTCACGTTCTAGGCTTTTATGTGTTGCATTTTGTTAAATGCTGAGCCTTCAAGAGGGTTCCATCCAATAAGAGCAACCTCGAATCTAGGGCAGTGTTTTACATGAGTTTCCAGATCTGAGTCTTTTCTCTTTAGTCTTTACAATGATGTGTGCTAGAAAATATTGATGAGGTTGATGTGTTGAGTCCTTGCTCTAAGTATATCTACACACACACACACACACACACAGAGTAGCATACTTGTGTTGTTCAGTGTGTGAAGTGTGAATCTGTGTCCAATTCACCATTGTGTGAAAATGGCTCCGAGGCTAGACTTTTCCAATTGGTGGACGAAGGATACACAGAAGGGAACACCGGTAGTGGTGAAAATGGAGAACCCCGCTTTCTCTGTTGTGGAGATCAATGGTGCAGATGCTGCATTCAGGCCAGTTGAGAAAAGCCGTGGCAAGAATGCTAAGCAAGTCACATGGGTGTTGCTTCTCAGGGCTCACCGTGCTGTTGGCTGTGTCACTTGGTTTGCCACTGTGCTTTGGGCGTTGCTGGGGGCCATTAAGAAGAGGTTGATTCATGGACAAGGTGTGGCTATGGAGAGTGAGAGTGACAAGTTGGAAAAAGGCAAGTTTCTGTTTAGAGTCATTAGAGTGTTCCTAGTGACATCCTTGGCAGTTCTGGCCTTTGAGGTTGTTGCTTACCTTCAAGGTTGGCATTTTGGGAACCCCACTTTGCACATTCCTCGTACTTCTGATTTGGAAGGATTGCTCCACTTGGCTTATGTTGCTTGGTTGACGTTTCGTGCTGAGTACATTGCTCCTCCTATTCAGGCACTTTCCAAATTTTGTGTCGTTTTGTTTCTTATCCAGTCTGTGGATCGCATGGTCCTTTGCCTGGGGTGCTTTTGGATCAAATACAGGAAGGTCAAGCCAAAGATTAATGGGGATCCATTCAAGAGTGATGATGTTGAAGGATCTGCAAGCAATTATCCCATGGTTCTGGTTCAAATTCCAATGTGCAATGAGAGGGAGGTAGGAATTACACCAAATTTAAGCATTCCCTTTGTGCCAACTCAAGTTATTTTTTCAGTAATAAGCTTGCAGCGAATTCAATATATTCTTTTCAGCTTGTATTTATGTAAGCCAAGAATAGATTTTGCAAATGTCATAATAAAATGGAACTTAGTAAATAGAATGTTCGGATTACTTTTTTTTTGCAATGCTTATGAATTGTATGAATGCACCTTAAAAAAAGAAAGGAAAATAGGAGGGAAGTAAACTTATAATCTGACATCCAGACATCTAGTTCCATCTAGGTTGATACTTGATATTGTAATCATTATTTTTGGTTTCTGAAATAGACACCACCTTAGTAATTAAGAAGGGAGAAACAGTTTTCTCATGATGTTGTGTTGTGTTTTTATTTATTTTTTAACTCCTATAATGAATGGCAACCTATAAGTACACTTGATAGACAGATAATTTTCTTACTTTGCATGCACTGATTTTATGCAGGTGTATGACCAATCCATTTCTGCAGTCTGTGGCATTGATTGGCCAAGGGATCGTTTACTGATTCAAGTACTTGATGATTCTGATGATGAGAGCATACAGTGGTTAATTAAGGAAGAGGTATCTAAATGGAGCCAGAAGGGAATCAATATAATCTATAGGCATCGCTTAATAAGGACTGGATACAAAGCTGGAAATCTTAACTCTGCAATGAGCTGTGACTATGTGAAAGACTACGAGTTTGTTGCTATTTTTGATGCAGACTTTCAACCAAATCCTGATTTTCTTAAGCGAACTGTGCCACATTTCAAGGTTGAGTGAATAACTTCTAACATATTCAGAAAAATGATTGGGAAGCATGTTTAACATATTTTTATATCTTGCAATTTTTTTTTTTATTACAGGACAATCCCGAACTAGGTTTGGTCCAAGCTAGATGGTCTTTTGTGAACAAGGATGAGAATCTATTGACGCGTCTCCAAAACATAAACTTATGCTTTCATTTTGAGGTAGAACAGCAGGTGAATGGGGTATTTCTCAGTTTTTTTGGTTTCAATGGAACTGCTGGTGTTTGGAGAATCAAGGCCCTAGAAGAATCCGGGGGCTGGCTAGAGAGGACAACTGTAGAAGATATGGACATTGCTGTCCGAGCTCATCTCAATGGTTGGAAATTTGTCTTCCTAAATGATGTAAAGGTGATCATAAATGACAACCTTTTCCATCCATATCTCCTTTCTTTTGCAAGTGGATAACGCACTTGTAGAGTAGTGTTCTTGTATATGCATGATGTGATTAGTTATGTCACCTTTATGGATTTTAACTTGTGTGAAGTTCCTGGAGTACTATCGTGAATTTCTTATATCTATAAATTTTCAGGTACCATGTGAAGTTCCAGAGTCATATGAAGCTTACAGGAAGCAGCAACACCGCTGGCATTCAGGTCCTATGCAACTTTTTAGGCTGTGTCTTCCAGCAATTGTGAAATCTAAGGTATATCTGATACTCATGTTGAAGTAATAATTAGAGTAGTGATGAAGAAAAGCATATTCTGATGACTTAGAATTGTGGCTTATAATATGCACTACCTGAAAACTTTAAAATGCTCTATAACTGCAGGTGTCTGCATGGAAGAAAGCAAACTTAATCCTGCTATTTTTTCTGTTGAGGAAACTGATCCTTCCCTTTTACTCCTTCACCTTATTTTGCATAATTCTTCCTCTAACCATGTTTGTACCAGAGGCAGAGCTTCCTTTGTGGGTGATCTGCTATGTGCCTGTGTTTATGTCACTTCTTAACATTCTTCCTGCTCCAAAATCTTTTCCTTTCATTGTTCCCTACCTCCTTTTCGAAAACACCATGTCCGTCACCAAATTCAATGCAATGGTATCTGGGCTCTTCCAATTAGGAAGCTCTTATGAATGGGTTGTGACAAAGAAAGCTGGCAGATCATCAGAGTCCGATTTACTGGCTGCTGCAGAAAGGGAAGCCAAGTCAATAGAACAACAAAAGATTCATAGAGGAGCTTCCGACAGTGACCTTATGGAGTCACAAAAGCTTGTAGAGCACAAAGAAGCAGCTCCAACAACTGTTAAGAAAACTAATAAGATATATAAGAAAGAGCTGACTTTGGCATTCCTCCTTCTCACAGCTTCTATCAGGAGTCTGTTATCTGCACAGGGAGTTCACTTCTACTTCCTGCTTTTCCAAGGGGTGACCTTCCTCCTTGTGGGGCTTGATTTGATTGGAGAGCAGATGAGCTAGTTTTCGTTCAAAACAGCATAGACGATGAATGGAAAATACCTTTTACTGGTGTATCAGCCAAGTGGCAGTCCAGCAACAAAATGAAAAAAGAAGTATAGTTAAAATCCTTTCTTTCGTTTCTTTCCAAAAATTCACAGTACAGGTGTATCGAAGGCATAACTGATTGCAAGTACCAAAGCAAGGTTCCTCAATTATCCAACTCTATATCCATTTTGCATTCACACGATTCATCGCAAGTATTCCTTATAGGGCATTACTCACATTGTACTCATACAGGTATTGAATATTTGTTTAATGGTATAGGAAGTGTATAAAATCTTCAGTTTTCTTCATTGTGTTATTGGGAATGGGAGTTCTGATTCCAAATGTCTGGATGCAGTGCATCTAGCTTGATATATGTCGAATGATAGGTGCCTTCATGGTAAATAGAGTGTGTGAAACAGGACATCTTTCTGTACATTCATTGTTATCTAATTTAAACAATAAATTTTATTCTTCCAACTCTTCCCTCCTCCCTTTGTTCTCTGTTCCTTGGCAATTTTCTTGTTTTTTAATTGTTTGGCTTTAATCGGGTAAAGGAAATGGTGTCGGCAGGCAAATAGTGGAGACAAGCTTAAGTGGCTTGATAATTTCTGCTGTGGTCCCTCCAAGAGATTCGTGTTCTTAAAAACTGATTTCTAAAATGTGACAGGCGCAAAATGTTGAGGGCACTGAATCTGTTGACACCACAACTAATGCACATGCCATTAGCAAGCAAGTACAAAATAGGCCATTTCTTTGGATGGATATGTCGGTGATAACATTGAACACCCCATATAAATTTTTGTCTTGCCTATCTCAACTGTGAAATCCTTTTAATCTGAATATAACATGAAAAAACTTAATGACACAATGCTTTAAGTCTTCACAGTAGTCAAAATACATTGTATATTTAAATTACAATGAAAATGTAAAAGCAAGAATCAGAGCTGTAGTAAGACCGGAACGAGTAGAAAAGTATACAAACAAGAACAATGGTGCAGTGTAATATACAAGTGGTATGTCAAGTAACTGTAATATACAAGATAAAAATCGTTTTTTGGGAAGATGTACCAAACTGCAAACACACAAAAGCAACTTCTTGCTAGAAGTTGATGCGTAGGGACATCAACTATGTTGACTGCGATAGGATCACACATCATAAAGCAAGTGGTAAAGTATAGGTTAAGAGATGTACCATCCCAAAAAAGGTTCAGGCTAAGAGAAAACCTGAAAGCTTCTCTATCAGCAAACAAATAATACACACGTATTGTAGCTATGGACCCGAATTATTTGTGAGAGGAATAGTGATTTTAACTCTTGAAGATGGTCATGGAACTGTAGATTGCAATGCTGATCTAATCATCATCAGGCTCTACTGAAAAGTCTGGTTCTTCAGGCTTTTGCAACTTGGGCAGCTCTACATCCTTCATCTTCTGAACTCCTCTCCTTGTGTTTGCAGCAAACCTTGAAGCCAGTATAGTGACACCTAGGTTTTGTTTTACTTGTGCAGTGTTTGAAGTCACTGCACTGTGCTCTTCTTCATTATGTTGATAGTGATTGAAGGACTCGGATTCCCTCAAGCTTAGGCTCTTGGCAAACATTCTCTTCTTGAACCGGCGCCAAGCAGCCTGAATGAAGCATGTTGCCCATGTCCTCCAATGGTGAGAGTAGAAACGGAAAGTGTGCTGCAACTTCTTGCTGTGGAGACGTCTAAACTGATTGGCCACGAATTTAAGATCTTCCGCTCTTAGGGCAAATGCTTCAACTTCTACAAGGGCTTTAACAGTTCTTGTAGAAGAAGGCAAGTTGAGAGTGGATTTTGGAAGCAATGCCCAAGCAAGTAGCTCTTCTCCACAGAAATCACCAGGCCTCAAGGTAATGGAGTTGAAGAAACCAGTTCTGCCTCCATTTGTGGTTGAACTTTCAAGTCTCCCTCTGATGATAAAGAGCATCTCTGTAACCGGGTCTCCTTCTCTAACTATGTACGTGCCTTGAGTACTCAATGATGATACCAATCTCTCGCATATTGCATCAAGTAGCTGATCATCCATTTGTGAGAAAAAAGGAACCTGAAATTGGTGAAAAAGAAGCCATTACATTACGTGTGTGTGTGTATACATAGCATGAGTTTACGTGTAGTCCTTATGCATGGTCGAGTTAAACTATTGAACATTTCTTCATGCTGATTTCATGTTCAAAAGAGAATAGCATGATAGATGAATATTTATTGTGTGAACTTACACGTCGAACAAGGTCCAAGCAAAGGTGGCGTTGGATATCTCTACGTAGGTCAATAGGCAGGCCACGTAGGATTGTTTCTTCATCAACCCCGCGAGTTGCAAGCCACTTGTATTGAACAAATCTTCTGACACGCTCTCTCAGATTTTGTGGGAGCTGACGGTGGCTCATCCACTCTTCAGTGTCACGTCGCTTGAGCCTCCATTCTTCAAGCCTCACAGTAATAGATTGCAAATAGGTCTGCACTGAATTCAGCATTCTTAGGTGTTCATATAAATTTAGGATGCTTAGGCTATAGGAAACAGTTTAGTCAAACTTGTTTGATGATGATATTAACTCCTTCTGAAATGAGAATGACAGATGACAAACCATTGCAACTATTTCAGAGTTTATGTTGAAGACACAAGAATTCACGTGTAATGGTTTTAGTAAAAAGGTAAAAAGTGTGTTGGATGGTACTTACTGTATTCAAGTAATAGAAATGTAAAGAAAGATAGAATTTCCGCAAACAAAATTACTTTTGAAATTAGATTTCGTGGATTTGAACATTCTAATTACCTGCATGTTACCAATTAAGTGCGCAAACAAAACCAGACCCAGAATAGCCATGACTATTGCAAATGCAGTTTCCCCAATGAATGTGCTTGTGGTCAAACCCTGGCCATAGGAACTGAAAATACAGAAAGGAAAAGATTAATCATATGTGAACAGTGAAGACAGACATGTGATGTTCAGTTTAATTTATGTTAAATATTCATCTATAGTGTAAGGAAAGATAACTGAGCATTCAGATATGGTTAACAACAGCTGTGGAACCAGACCTTAAGTTCTGCAAACCCCACCACAGACAATAGAGATACTTCTCTATAAACACAGAGGAGATAACATTATTTTCCACTGCACTTGCAAAAATTCCGTAGTCGAAATTGGTGGTATTTTCAGGATTGCAGTTACCAAACACAGAAGTATTGTTTACCCACTTCATGCGATCATCCTGGTTTAAAGTGCTGCAGTCTAAGTACTTAAGAGCACATTTTACAGGGAGGCTTTCATTTCTGCATTCAGATTTCCAGCAAGTAGCATGCCTTTCAATTGATAACAGATACCATGATGCCCCCAACACCTACGAAAAGGGAGTAATGAATAATTAAAAATCTGATATGCTGGGAGATAACAACTAATTTGTAATTATGAAAGACAATTTGTGATTGAAGAAAACATAACATACATGACTAGCTAGCATGTAAAGTAAAAGATTGTAAGCAGCCCCAGCCCAAGCTGTCTTTGTAACTACTCCAGTGGCTTTAATAATCTGAGAACTTAATGGGAAGATCAAATATAATCTGGGGACATATTGAAGCAGAACAATGAGTACAAGTGCATTGTTGGTGTGATCAGCATGGGAGCTTCTGATTGCTGGCATGATAAACCAAATCACAATCTGCCAACAAAGAAAAGACATGTCATTTAACATCACTTCCAGGGACAAATATACAAAGCCAGATGACAAAAACAATCCCAAAGGATCTCTACACCATTTTTAACTCAATTTTAAAACATTAAATTTTTAAGTTTTCCTACTTTATGAAAAGGAGAAGGAAGAAAGATGTTGAATTCAAGTTGATACAAAAACTTGCATGATCTCCGTTCGATGTGGGACTAGTCACTAACCCAATTTTTCATGCATTAAACACAACATGAGAATACTATAGCTGAAGCATATGTGATACCTGGGGAAGAGGTAATGTAGCAACAAGATCTAGGAAGAACTCTGATCTCAAATATCGCCTTGCAATAAGCCTAGGATCCATAACAAGCTCACCCCTTCCAAACACCCTAGAACTCGGTGATACATAGGCAGTTCTGAACTTGATGGCCATGTTGAGCAGATAGAAAACATCAGCAAATGTTCGGAAACATGTCACAACAATTCCTATATTCAAATCAGTAGCCATACACGACGATTTCCCATCATTTGCCACTGAGGGAAGGTAGAAAAACAGCGGATCAACAAACAGTGCCAGAATGCAAGAAAACAGGAATGCCCTGTTCCACTCCAAAATTACATCACTGCCAGGATCAAGAATTTTCTTCTTCCATGGCTCATGGTTTTCTGGGAAAACCTTAAACTTTGCAAGCGCGGGAATTTTGATACTCATTCTGTTCTTGTCACCAATACTCATTTTGCATTCTGGATACACTGTGAATGCCTTCTCATGGTGTTTCTGAGAGTCTAGCTTTTCCCAAGGAAGTTCAAGACTTTGTTTACCTTCATCACTGGAAAACCTGAGTTTTCAAAACCACTATTCAAATCTGATCAAAGTTGTAACAAAGGGTATAAACTGAATGAAAAAGAATAATAAAAAAGGACCACGGTATTGAATTCACCTCACTAACTTCTCATATCTCTTCTCCATTACTATGATTATGATGGAGTTTTACAGTCAAAATCACACACAGACACTGTTTCTACTGAGGAGTGCATTGCTTTGAATTGTAAGTTGCAACATGACAATGAAGAAAAGCACACTGCATGCTTCTTCTCTGATCAATGAAACGAGTTTCGTTCTTCGTATGCAAATGCAACCAAAATAAGATTTTGAAGAAAAAAGACAAGTTGGGTAAAGGAGGGGAATGATAAGCTTCGATTCAATCCAAAGCTTAAAGATACGGTTCTGGATTTGGACAAAATGGGTTTGACTTGAATGCTTCCGTGGACAACGGAAGAGTAACCACCAAAACGGCCTGCCATTAACACAGCTCACAATGGACAAGCGTAAACGTGGGAAGTGGGAACCATGACAAAACTACATATACATATACCAAAAATACACCAACTTGCATTTTCACATTTTAATATTGTGAACTGATTTATGTGTTTGATATGAATTTTAATAGATGAAGATGTTTTTCATAAAGTTTAATGCTTCTTTTCTGAATAAAGGAGAAATAGGAAGAAGCAGGCCAAAATAATGTACATGAACTTGTGGCCTGCACTCATGAGGTGGACGTTGACGCTTTATACGAAGCAACCGTTAAATAATTGACAAAAATTAGCATATATAATTAACAAATATAACATTCTTTAAAGATCGATGTGATTCTAATATAACTAACATAGGTAGTAAATAATAAAATATTCATGAGAAGGTTCAGAATTTTAAAGATTTTCCACTCAGCTTTTTGTTAAACCTCAATCAATGGTACCAATGTGATGAGCATTTCGGGAAGTAGGGTCAAGATTGATGTCCAATATCTAGAAAGTAGTATAAAGAGTTTAAAAGTTGTCTTTTACTTTTTAACTCTTGTAGTCGTCCATCGTAACCGTGCGGATAACACAGGCAAAAAGTACTCTGACGTCAAAGTCAGTTAAATGTTTACTTTTCAGATATTAATGATACACTAAATGCAATCATCTATTTCTATACCTAATACTTATATTTATAAATTTTAGAATGAGTTTTTAATTAACAACGGTCTAATTGTGACTCAATTGGTAGTAATCACAACTTACCTTAAATTGTTTAATATTAGAATTAATTTTCCTAATCGTCAGTTATTCGGTCGATTCCATGACCATTTGAAGTAGCTTGTTGAGATGTGTGACTAACGATTGTTCGTCCAACCACATATATAATATCAAAGCTAGATCAACACTATATAATGAATTCTACATAAACTTCTTATAGAAATAGAGGAAAATCCAACGAGTTGACTCCAAGTCTTTGATTTGTAGTTTCTGTTTTTTTGGGAGTTTTTCTTTCAATTTTGCAACTCTTAACATATGCAGTGATTGGTGTGGTGATGTAGAAAGTCCTTCACTTTTTTGGATGTATAGGGTGAAGCCATCATTATCCAAAGGGAAAGAGAAAATATCTTTTGTTGATGCTTGCTATCCTCGACACTTTTATCAGTAATTGTGGATCTTATTGGTGAAGTGTTTAATTGTGACAAAATGAATGTAGATGTCATGTTACACCTTGATAGTGGGAGCTGATGCATATTCAAATGTAGAGATGTATTCAATTGTCAGAAATACATATACAGATTGAATATATAAAAAAATAAACCTCTGAAGTTATTGTCTTAAGAATTGAAGTATTATTATTGAATAAACTGTTACTTTTGGAGTTAAAAGTTGTGTTATGAAACTTTTTCTTTTCAGTTTTTCAAGATAAAGAAAAAAAGGTTTTATAAATAGAAAAGCAACCAACTTTGTTGCTTTAAACCTATATATGTTACTTTTATGAGAAAGATTAGCAGTATGCTTTTCTAAAATATCACTGTAATAATAATTTTCGAACTAAAACTTGATTTTGAGATGTGAAAACTACATCAAAAAATAAAATGTTACTAAAACCGATGTAAAATACAAAACTGGTAATTATTAAAAAAATATTTCTATTTTTTTGTAATTTTAATATAACTTTTTTGAAACAAATAAAAAACGTGCAGTAAAGTTTATAAATATTTATGCTCAATTACCATGCCATTTTATTTTATATGTAACTTGGAATGGTTAATTTTGGACTGACTTTCATTTATTTTGAATATTATGAATTTATGGAATCATATTTTATTTTCATTATTTTAATGTTATAAATGCGATGTACTGACTCATCCACTTACATAATGAGTTGTCTTAATTGTTTTTAAGATTTTTGTTCGTTTCCTAAGTTTTATAAAGCAACTGTTTCCTCGGTCAAACATCAAGATACTAGTTGACCATTGTCCAAAATGATAATATAAGATATTATAAGAAAGAAAAGAGAAAATAATAGATAAAAAGAGAATGAGAGAAATATATATTTGGAAGAAGATCAAGGTGTATTTATACACCCTATGAAGGCCTTGAAATGTGGAGAAGAAGAAAAACTTGGGGAACAAGTTAGTTGTCTTCTGATATAGCCACCAACATTTACAAAATTACATAACTAACTATCGAAACTTTTGGTCAAAAACCAAATGAAAAACTACCTAGAATCTTGGCAGAAGATATACACAATTTTGCAATACTCTTTCAATTTTTATAACAATCTTCGCTAGTGCAGAAAGGGCTTTAAACGTCCGTTTTTTTGATCTTTTGACGTCCGCCCTTCCTCCGACGTCTTTGTGGGTGATGTTACTCAGACGTCGGGGGTTCACATCGGACGTGTATATAGACGTCTGATGTGTCAGGCCCGACGCCTATCCAGACGTCCGGTGTATACCTCGGACGTCCACGTAGACGTCCCACGTGCCCGTCAGACGTCCCGCGACGACCACCTCCTGAATTGTTTTGTGGTAGGGCTGGGGTTAGACGTTCGTTTGTGCACTGCAAGACGTCCGTTTGTGCACTCGGTTGATTGCTTCTATAGATAAGGCGGAGCGTCCTTGGCTCAGCATTTTAGCACATAGGGCTTCGGTCGGCGCTACTACAGCGCTTCGCTAACTCGAAGCCTCTCGGTAAATCTAGCTTCACTAACGCTCGGCTAAGTCTTGAACCGTCGCACGTTCGTTTTCTCAGTAGCAAAAACGCTTATCTTGCTCCCGCTTCCTCGCATCTGCGCTCGTCAAGCCAACTTTGCTTTTTGGGAGGTGAAACTGCGGTTGAAGCGGACATTTCGAAATGACAGCATCGAAGATCCCCCCTGCTTGCAGAAATGAATGGATCAAAAGGGGGGGCTGGGTTCTATTTTCGGGCCGGGCGGGAGGTGAAGGCCATAAGATTGCCCTCCCGGTAAGGAAGAGAGGAAAAGGGTGTTGTCATCTAAATAAGTGAAACTCTCGACGTCCGTTGTGGGGGGGGGACGGATGTCTATAATATTATAGACGTCCGGCCCCCTCCACAACGGACGTGTAAGGGGCTGAAGACAATTAATTCTTCAACCCCCCTGTCAGCACCCGAAACGTCCGATATGGGGGGACGGATGTCTATATAATTGTAGACGTCCATCCCCCTCCACAACGGACATTTCGGGTGCTGACAGGGTGGTTGAAGAATTAATTGTCTTCAGCCCCTTAAACGTCCGTTGTGGGGGGACGGACGTCCATATCAGACGTCTATATAGACGTTCGTCCCCCCACAACGGACGTTTAAGGGCTGAAGACAATAACTCTTCAACCCCCCTGTCAACACCCGAAATGTCTGATATGGGGGACGAACGTCTATATAATTGTAGACGTCCGTCCCCCTCCACAACGGACGTTTAAGGGGCTGACAGAGGGGAGTTGAAGAGGTGATTGTCCAGCCTCTTAGACGTCCGTGGGTGGGGCCCGGACGTCTATAATTATATAGACGTCCGTCCCCCCACAACGGACGTCGATAATTTCACTTATTTACGGATATTCCACCGGTCAATTATTTACGTTGGGGCTGTTGAGGACGGACGTCTATGGGGTGACGTTAAAGGCCATTTTTGCACTAGTGCTTCCGCATATCGCAAACGAGAAAAAAAATTGAAAGAAAGAAAATAAGATTTTTTTTGGATTTTATAAGATATAATGCATCAAATCAGGTATATCAAGCTATATGAATCAATCATGGATCAAAAAACTTAACAGAGAATGTAGTTGGTATAGTAAGTTATATGAACCAAGGAAACTTGACGTGTGTTAAAGGTTTATCAATCACAATACATCCCATAATCTTTGTTGTTATCGTGTGTTGTAGAAACTAGGTCATGCTTATGTCCGGTATTAATGAATGTTAGAGAGATGACGTCAATATCTTATGCAAGCGACCTCACTTGACACTCATATAAGTGATTTCATCAAATGTATGATGCAAATCATACACCACCCATATGGAATATGAAAATCATCAAAACATTTGTTTAAACTAAAATTCTTTCAGCACATAATTTTAATTATAAAGTTTAATCTCTTTTACACACACCATAAGAATAAATATATTTGATTTAAAACCAATTTAGTGTTATCAAAACTAATAAGTAACTTGTTTTTATCAATTTAGAGCTATCATTACTTGTTTGTTTGCTAGTAGCTTAAGTCTCATTCTCCTCGATGTTTCTAAGATCATATTTCTTCCTAAGGGTTTAGTTAAAGGATCGGCTAGATTCCGTTCTGACTTCACATAATCAATGGAAATAATTTCACTCTTTAGCAGTTGCTTAACCAAATTGTATCTCAACTGTATATGTCTATTCTTTCAATTGTAATTCTTGTTTTTAACCATAGTTATTGTCGATTAACAATAATAACATATTGACACCGATAGAGTTAGTTTCATTCCTAGTGGAATGTTCACTAAATAGTTTTTCAACCAGAGCGTATTGGTACCAATAAAAGCCAATATGGAAAAGAAGCAAAACTTGGGACACAAGTTGGTAGTCTCGTGAGCTTACCACCAACATTCATAAAATCACATAACTAACTACCAAGACTTTTGATCATAAACCAAATAACAAATAATTGAGAATCTTGGTAGAAGATATACACTCTTTCAACTTTTATAACAAGATTTGTGTTTATAGATTACGTAAATTCACTCACAACTTGACTCAAACCCGTTTAACCAATCAAATTCAGTTTGATTTAAATTTAAAAGATTAAATTCTTTTCCAATTTAACCCATTTTAAACATACTAAATCACGAATGTAAACCTATTTTAAAATCTCTCAACTACATAGCCTCTTCACATTTTGGTATTCCATAAATAAAGAAAATACTCTCAATTAATCAATAATAACCCGTACAATTATAGATGAAACATTATTAACATGAGTAGTAATTGGTGGCATAAGTCAATACAGGAATGGAGGAAAAGGAGAATTTGCTAGCTTATACAGGCTTATAAACTCCTAAGAGAAAGAACTTTAAAACAGGTGAGGAAATATCCAATTGGAGAGATATTCGATACATTCTTTCTATTTTATTCTTCTCTATGGTTCTTCCTTTCTCACAAGTTCAGTTAAACTGTGGTCTAGTTTCTTCTTCCTCTACTTTGAGATAATAAAGAGAGTAAAAGGAAAGACAGTAAAATAAAATTGCTTTAAAGATGAAGTTGAAGCAGTGTGTTTATAGCCGAGTGTTTTTTAAGAAAGCCCAAATCAGAAACGTTTGAAGTTAAACTTAAATTTTATGCTATAAAATGGAACGCGAATTTTATTTGAAAGCACGGAGCCGTGTGATAAGTACATAGCGAACTATTCTTTCGCCTTTTACTAAAGAATACCGTGTACTTGTCACTTTAAGCGGCATACGCCAATTTTTGGACAAGGATCTTCGTTAGAGGATCCTGCTATTTAGTTAAAGGGTTTTTGTTATAAGAATTTGTTCTTTGTAGGGGTTCTATGGTATGGCTTTGAATTAGTTCTTTGTATTTAATTATTCTGCTATGTAATTGAATGAATTTGTATTTAAATTTTGTGTATAAATAATTGACTTAGTGATATCTGTTATTTTCCCAAACTCAGCTCAACGGTAAACTGGAAAATAATTTATAATCCAGTATTAGTGTTGGACTCTCAGAAAATACCACAAAAATTAACAAACTTAATATGTCATCATATAGGTACATTAACAACACTGATTACAACATACTTACGATAAACACAAAATGCCACAAAAATTGGGATAACTTTGTAAAAAGAAACAAAAGGAGGAAATGAGTATATCTTTTTCTGTAACTAAGAACTATGAAGTGACAGCAATATATGTTACACAGATGTAGTCAAACCTGTTAGCACACATCAATTACTAGTAATTGCAGTAACACACATCTCATAGAAACAAAGGATTGGTTCACACCAACGAACACAAAGATTTCGGTAACAATGCATTCATCTGTTGACATTCTTGTTTCTCATCAGATAAATATACAATTCAGAAGAGATTGAAGGAACCAATTTCTTTCTCACAGACCTATCAATACGACAAAGAATAATACGATAAGTGAAGAAAACATGTTAACTGAAGAATGAGGAAATAACACTGCGTTAGCAAGAATTATTAATTAATCAAAGAAAGTAGTGAATAAATAAAAGCTTCCTACTAAATGCATGTAACACATCACCAATAAATTATCATTACATTTCAAGAGCTGAACATACCATTTATGCATATATCATCATCTTGTGCATCTCTGTTGTCGTCAAAGTCAATTAAAGGATAATCCGAAATTCTCGTAGAAACCCACACAATTCATAAATAACATCGATGAATTCAGTTATTACAATGTAATTTAAGGAAGTACTAAATATAAAGAGTATAAAAACTCAACTCTGTTTGAGACTATACTGCTTGATGGCCTAATTCAATGTAATATATCAATGTTAACTTTGTTAACTTTAAGGTCTAGAAAGCTAATCAATATCCTCTGTTAATCAAACAGTTTTTTCTGTATCAAATGCATCATAGTCATTCCACAAAGTCAATATAAAGGGAAAAAAATAACAAAAATTCTCATTAAACTACAACAATATAAGGGAAGAAAACACATATAAGCAACTTTTCACATTTGATATACTCATAACTACAAACAATATACCCAATTCATTATCAATAGTGTACTTACTTCCATCATAGATATGAAACGAAAAGACTTCAGATAAAAACATGCATTATGTGTATTGTGGATAAACAGGTTGTGAAATGTTCAAAATATCAGGTTCTTCTTTTTGATTTGTAAATATTAAATTTTAAAAAAGGAAAGCAAAATTATCAAGGAAATTTTAACCTTCTTCTTTTGACTTCCAAAAAAAGGAATTCATCTTCAATATCTCTCCCAATAACACCTTAACACAGGTTACAAACATGGATGCGATTATCGGCTTTTAGCCTTTCACATCCACTAGAGGGAAGTGTAGAGTACCAGTTATTAGAATGAGTGTAGCAAAAAGAGACATTGAGAACAAAAGGAAAATGACATTTTAAATGACTTTGGTTTGAAGAAGAGAAACCTATAAAATAAAAGATAATGTGAAAAAGAAGTAGAAAACGAACAACTGTTGAAGGAGCAAAGCTATGGAGGGAGGAGTGTGTGACTCTGCACTTAGCCGCATCACAGATACTCTTGTGGTGTTTCCTTCTTGTTGAAAGCCCACACTGATCAATACAGAAAGTGAAAATCAATTATATGCTATAAATTGAAAAAGCTTCAGATGACCAAAGCACGGAGTCGTGTGATAAATACAAAGCGAACTATTCTTTCGCCTTTTACTAAAGAATACCGTGTATTTGTCACATTAAGCGGCATACGCCTATTTTTGTGAAGGGATCTTTTAGATCCTGCAATTGTAGTCTAAATTTTGCTGTTATGCTAAGTTTTTTGTATACTATGCTATATGTAAGATAATATTATTTGTCAGAGTTTCTATACTATTATATGATAAATAATGTTGTGTTTTATAGTAAGTTTGGTCTGATACTTGAAGGAAGTTTATAGATACTGCAATATTAGTCTAAATTTTCAAATTATTGCTGTTGTTTCCATTTATTATATGTTAACATTAGTATTTTTGTCTGAATAATAAAAGTCCTTTTAATAAAATCATTATAAACAATGTATAGAAATTGAGTTGATTAAAATTATGAATTTAGACAATGTACAAAAGTATGTTTATTAAATTCTTTAATATTAATAAAAGAAAATTTAGAGGATAGATTGCAAAAGGTTGTGTAAGGAGTACATTTTATGCAAGTTAAAAGTAAAGTTAAACAAAGGATGTTCATAAAAGAATATAGAGATTTAAAAAAGTCTGAAATTGTCATATTTTATTATAGTGAAATATGTTCTTTTATTCTTTTTACGACTTTGATCAATTAATTAAATAGAAAATAAACTATTTTGACCATTTCATAAATTTTATTCATTCTATTTTGAATTTTATTACCTTTATTAAATTATTTATATTTAATCAAGTTTTATTTTTTGATGTATTAACACTATCATTTAATTGATGAAATTGATTAACACATTGATTGATAAAAATAAAACATGAAGAAATTAAATTTCTAATTAAAAATATTAAACGTACATAAAAATACAAAGTTATTACATCATTCAAATTACTTAATAAAAAATAAATTACAATTAGAAATACATTAATAAATCAACAATTAATATGAATAAATCAATAATAAATAAGAATGCAGTTAAGAATTTTGATGAAAATTTCTCATTTTTTTACCATATATTCAAAGTCTCTAATTTTATACAAAGTATAATTTAATTATCAATATTTAAAATGAAAATTAAACTTATTTTAAACTATCACTAACAATAAAAAATATATTTTTGTGTAAAATTAAAATAAAAATTAAACTTATTATTAGTGAAGGTAGAAGGTAAAGGTAGCAGAAAAGCAAAATATATTTTTGTGTAAACAATGATTTTTTTTCCTATGTATATGTTCAACTTGATTTTACCGTTTCATCTTGGTGCAGTTTCATCTCTTGTAGTGTTTTTTAGCTCAATATGTATTTGCATTTTATGAACATTTTCTGAAAGTTGAAATTGTGAATGTCATCGTGGTGAGAAACTCTTGTATGCAACAGTTGTATTTAATAAGAAAGTGATTAAATATACATGCATCTTTACAAAATTTACCAAATTTTATTTTATTTTGAAAACTAGGTGATTAGAGGTTGTCATTTTTTAAGGCATTGAAAAAAATGGTGTATGTTATTTGTAAAATAATTTTACTTCAATGCTATATTTGGAAACACAGAAGAATGTTTTTAATTATGCCTACAACTTAAACAATTTAATTTAGTAAATTTCTTATTATCTTTATTATATATTATATTAACAATAAAGTAGCTTATAACAATGAAATGTTTTTTTCATATATAAAAAAAGTTCTCTTTAACATTGGGACTTAAAAAAGATTGTATAAAATTTCTTATAGTTTTATATCGCTTAATAAAAAATTAAAATAGTTTAAATACTCTGTCACTTATGAAATATGATTTATTTTAAAATATGAGATTCTATTATTAATTTTATTTTTAAAAAATATCTCTGAATAATTAAATTACTTTAAGTATCAATTTCTAAACGTCATAACTTTGACATTCTTGTTATTTCTTATACTCTCGTTTCAAAACACAAAAGTGAGATTTTCCTCCAATTCATGGAAAGTAAAAAACTCCTTCCATCCATACCAAATTTTGATGGACTTTCTTTGTGTTCTATATTTGACCGTTGTTGTACACACAGAACAAATAAAGAGAAGAAATAAAACAAGCAAAATTATCTGATAGTTGAACAGTAAGAATAGATAATAAGGATAATAAAAATATATATATAACATATAATTTCAAATTTTCTAAGCAGTTGTAAATGACAATATACTTATAAACAGAGCATTTAATGTTTGGAAAATAAATAGCAATTTTCAAATGGGTGCATACCCATAGACTCCATACTTAACCGAAATTTAGAACAGTACACACTACAGAATATTAAAAAGTAAAAAATAGGAAATAAATTAACAAAAGTTTCACACATATCGAAAATGCAAGTATGTCTGTTAAGGTTAAACAAAATTGGTTTGAGAAGATGAAAAAACGCCTTAGCATTGCAGAAAACAAATTGGGTTGAGAAGAAGAAAGACATTATGCTGTGTGTTTCGGTCACAGAAAAGAACTTAACCAAAAAAAAAAGGAAAAAAAAAAATCAGATCTTACCAATCTCAAACACTACCTCATGATTAAAACACAAACTTGAACAGCTTTAAGGTTCATCAGTGAAGAAAACCTAATGACATTTTAAACGACTTTTTGGGTTGAAGAGGAGTAACCTGAAATAAAAGATAATGAGACAAAGAAGTAGAGAACGAACAATTGTTGAAGGAGCAAAGCTATGAGGAAAGAGTGTGACTTTGGACTTAGCCGCATCACAGATACTCTCTGTGGTGTTTGCTACTTGTTGAAAGCCCACACTGATCAATACAGAAAGTGAAAATCACTTATCTGTTATAAATTGAAGAAGCTTCAGAAGGTCAAAGCACGGAGCCGTGTGCTAAATACAAAGCGAACTATTCTTTCGCCTTTTACTAAAGAATACCGTGTATTTGTCACATTAAGCGGCATACGCCTATTTTTGTAAAGGGATCTAATCAGATCCTACAATTTTAGTCTAACTTTTTGTAATGATTTTTATTTAAATAATTATTTATTAAAAGACTGTTATAGAAATGTTACAATATCTCTTTAATTATAAGTCAAGTTATTTGATGTATACACAAGTCACCTTTCAATTGAGAAACACTATAACTTTCTAATATCAAATTTTTTTTAAAATAGAAAACAAAACAAAATGCCATATTATTAAGATGAAGGCGTATCATCCATATTTATAGACATATCTAAATTGCTAAATCTCTTCTTATAGACATATCTAAATTGCTAAAACTCTTCTTACATCTGTTCATTTTTTCCTTATATATTTCCCTGTTTGTCAATATTCTTCTTTTAATAATCAGAAGTCTAGTTGCATAATATAATATGGTTATATTATATGAAGTTGAAATGACGAGTACATAGTATTGTAAGTGTTAAAATAGTGTATGAAGTTGAAATGACGAGTACATAGTACTTTAATAGTGTTAAAATAGTGCACATATCATAATACATTACTGAACAATCATTTTCAATAATGTTATTATTATTTTTATCATAAATTACATATTATTAATATTTCACATATTAAAAGACAAAATTAATGTTATAGTATGTAAGTAAAAATAAATATTACTTTAATGAGTTAGACTCAAATCTAATTTTTTTTTCTTACTATCCAATAACAATAGTTGGATTAACATATAAGTAGGTATAAAATGTTAAAACAATATTATAAAAATCATCTAAATTTTAATAAAAAGAATTAAAACTATGATGCATGTGTTTAAATTCTTGGAAACATTTTCTGCAAAATCTTGTTGGTAGATTATGTGAGTCAGAGAAGAAGGGGTGAAAGTGATGTCTCATGTCATACAACTATGTGTTTGAGTTGTGGTCCATTATATCTTTTCTTTTATTATTTTATATTTTCTTTTCTCTTCAAATTGTTTCAGTCTCAATGGTTGAGACATAAAACAAGTTGTGCATCTATGGACCATTCAAATTTACCCACTTTAAAAACTTTTTTTTTGGATAAACTAAAATATAATATTTTATTCTATAATATAAGTGGTTTAGTCCTTACATTCTTTGAATTACTTTCTTCTATTTAGTTTAAAGTTTATTTAAGAATATTATCTTAAGAAAAACTAGTAGTGACTGAAATGATTACAAATTTGAAATAATGAGATTTGCATTTCTTTTAAGTGATTTTAAGCATGATTGAATAAAAATAAAAAATTAATAAGAATATATTAGCAATCATATTAAATAATTAAAAAAGTGTTGATCAAATATGAATAATACAACATTGTTGGTGGTGCTCTATCTAGATCTCCTTATCTCATCCATCCACCTCAACTTTGAGCTTATCATTGGTGTTTTTCTGTCTTTTTCGTTAATAAAATCAAACATGCATTGTTCACTTTGGTTGAGTTTTTATTTTATTTTTATTTGAATGATTAAAAATGTGAAGAAAAGAGATAAAAGAAAGAATGAATGAAAGAAATGTTATTTCTTTAACTTTTTACTGTTATTTTAGTGTCTTTGTTTCGTGTCAATCTCACTTTTCAACCTTCAAAATAGAATGTTTTCTCACTGTGGATTCATGTTTAATATGTTATAATAAAATCAATTTATTGTTAAAAATTAGTTATTTGTTTTTGTTTTTAAGCACATTTAAGTTATCACTACTATTGTTTTTTACTTTTGGCATATTTTCACCATCTTCATTGAGAAAATTAGATTAGTTATATCACATCATTATTTGAAAGAATAAAAGTAAATATAATATATGATAATAAGTTTTTATTATACTAATTATCAAATTTGTGTTAATTGTGCAAGGACGAGGTGTTGAATGATGGTCAGTTGAGTTTTTTTTAATAATTATATATATATATATATATATATATATATATATATATATATATATATATTATTAATTAACTAAAGTAAATAAATTATAAAAATTATATTAAATGTATTTAATTTAATGTGTCATTTCTTAAATTATTGTTATATCATTATTTAAAACTCTCATCCTCTCTTTCTTTTTTTTCTAATATCTCCTAACTCATACTCCTATTTCATCGCTCATTTTTTTCATTTTACATTTTTTATCACATTATTATTACATTCATCGTTTTTTACTCTCTTTTTTATCAAATGAACGTTTGTGATTATTTTTTTATTTTTACTTCTAAGAAACAAAAAGGATTTTGTATTTATTCAAATAAAAACATAAGCCATTGCATGGCAAAAAAGTGTTAATAATCATGAAAATTTGCTTGGATGCATAGATTAAATTAAAAAATAGACAGTGACAAAAAGAAGAAAAAAACAAAAAATCTGACACTACGCAATAGATCAAATGATAAAAATAATATATATATATATGAAAAAAAGAAAGAGTGACAGCAAATTCTAACAAAATTAAGAAAGAAACAAGTCTAAATGATACAGTAGAAACACTATAAGGCTTTGTTTGATCAAGGTGAAATAGTAAAGAAATAAGGTTTTGTTCCTTGATTTAATAAATTAATTAAGCTATTTTCACTTTCATCAATTTTAAGTGTGTACAGGATTGAGTTTTTTTTTTTTTTGTGTTTTAAAAATATATTAATAAATACTGACTTTTATATTTTAAGATATATTTAAAAAGTATAATATATCCAGTATTTGAAATGTTTAAGAAAAGATAATATTAAAAAAACTAGAAGAGAATTTGACCAATATATATACTTTTTTTTTAAATAAATATAAAATGAATGATATATAAAATTTTGACAGTACATATTAAATACTGTTTATTTGAATGTTTGTAATAAGGAAAATGAATTTCTTATATCATAAGAGGATGAAAAGAAAGGAAAATAGGTCGCAGGGGAACAGAAGAATCTACTCTCTATATTAAGGTATCCAGCGCCAACAACACACTCAGTAGCATTTTGCAGTGAGTGTGTGAGAGAGAGTATCAGACATGGAAGATTCCCAGTTTGACGTCATAATCATCGGAGCTGGCGTCATGGGCAGCGCCACCGCCTACTATGCCGCCAAACGCGGTCTCAGGACCCTTCTCCTGGAGCAATTCGACTTCCTCCACCACTGCGGTTCTTCCCACGGCGAATCCCGCACAATCCGCGTCACCTACACCCAAAAACACTACTACCCTTTGGTCATGGAGTCTTACAACCTCTGGCAAGAGGTCGAGGCCCAAGTGGGCTACCAGGTATACTTCAAGGCCCAACACTTCGACATGGGCCCCTCTCACGATCCCACAATCCGCTCCGTCGTCGACTACTGCCAGACCTACGCCATCCCCTTTCAACTCCTCCGCCGCCGCCAGGTTGCGGAGAAATTCGCCGGCCGTATCGACATCCCAGAGGATTGGGTGGGTGTCTCCAACGAATATGGTGGCGTCATCAAGCCAAGCAAAGCCGTCGCCATGTTCCAGACACTGGCCTACAAAAACGGCGCCGTCTTCGTAGACAAAACCAAGGTGGTGGACATCAAGAAAAACAAAAACGGAGAGGGTGTGGAAGTTTTCAGCGCAAGCGGCAAGAGATTCCGCGGTAAAAAATGCGTGATAACTGTGGGTGCATGGATGCAGAAATTAGTTAAAACGGTTAGCGGGGTGGAACTCCCGATAGTGCCCGTGGAGACACACGTTTGTTACTGGAGAATAAAAGAGGGGGAAGAGGGGAAATTCGAGATAGGAACCGGCTTTCCTACGTTTGCATCCTTTGGGAACACTTACATTTACGGAACGCCCACACTGGAGTTTCCGGGATTGATTAAGGTGGGGGTGCACGGAGGGAATCCGTGCGACCCCGACAAGAGGCCGTGGGGTCCGGCGGTGATGATGGAGGAGTTGAAAAAGTGGGTGGGAGAAAGGTTCTTGGGCATGGTTGATTCCGGTGAACCTGTGATAAAACAGTCTTGCATGTACTCAATGACTCCGGACGAGGATTTCGTCATTGATTTCTTGGGCGGTGAGTTCGGAAAGAACGTGGTAATTGGAGGCGGGTTTTCGGGTCACGGCTTCAAGATGGCTCCGGTTATTGGAAGGATCTTGAGTGAGCTTGCGATCGATGGGGAAGCGCAAGGAGTTGATCTCAAACATTTTAAGATTGAAAGGTTCAGGATAACCTCAAAGATTTAGGTATCTTCATTAATTTATCTGTAACATCACATCACATATCACATCATCAATTTGCGTTTGTTTGTTTCCTTCAAATGTTTCTGTCCTGTGAGTCCAGGTTTGCTGATCTTCTTCTATATCAAATTATATTAAATTAAACCTGCTTCTTTGTATTTAAATAAAATGTTAGTGAAAGTGCAAGCTAGAAAACGAAACTCAAAGATGGCGTAACAGCATTTATGGTGAATAGAATAAAATAAGAGTTAAACATGTCCGTATTCTATTCTACTACTTCAACTGTAAATTTGTTCTCATAATGTGAAAAGTGTTCACAAAAGGTTTATTATATTAACGATGCCATTACAGTAGAACGTCTACAGAAAAATAAAATACAGCAAAGGGAATCTTGTGTGCTATACATATGTCCAGAAAATGATTTTGTAGGACAAAATTGGTTTTGTTTTTTGTAATTTTATACATGGCTATTTAGTCTGAGAAATGCGTGCAGAGGTGTACTATGGAAAATATACTAAAATCCAAACACAAGACAGGCTGTCTATCACATGAAAGCACTCCAATCACAGTAAGCCATGTTTTTTTAATTACATATCAGTCAAACGGTTTGAAGCAATGATTTGTAATGCGGATTAGTGAAAAGATGTTTATTTTTAGGAAAATAGCTCTTTTAACAACTTTTTTTTTTTTTACAATTTTTTTACAAAAATATATTTCGTAGCTTGTGATTGGTAAAAAAGTTATAAACTAATAAAATAATGATACGTAGTCTGTTGTCAAAAAGTTATTAAAAATAGTTGTTAAAATATTATGATCTTAATTTTTAGGTTTAATTGCTTGCATTGTCCCTAGTTTGGCTGCAACGTGTCAAAGTAGTCCATCTTTTTAAAAAAATTTCAATTACGTACAAACTTGGTTTAAAAGTGTCAATTTCGTCCAAACGTATGTAAAATTTGCTTCAATCAAGTCCCTTCCGTTAAATTCACCAAAACGGACGTTAATTTTTTAGTTCTCTCTCCTCTGCTCCTATGCTCCTCTGCTTCTCTGCTCTGCTCCTCTGGACATTATAAAATAATATAATGATAATATAAAATATAAAATAATACATTAAGCAATTATTAGAAAATTTGAAAATATTATGCATATATATTAAATGAAAAAAATAGTATACGTGGACTAAGTTATACAGAACTTCTGCACAGAGTAATGATTGTGGATGAAACTCTCACTTCTCATATATTTATACTTGGTTTTAGTTTATCTTACAAAAACATGAAAACTAAATCTAAACAAAAAGTATTCTTTTCACACCCATTTTCTGCTTCATTCGATAATTGCTTTTCGTAGTAAAATATTATATTAAAATAATAACAATAAATATAATTAAAATATTATAATTCGTAGTAAAATATTATCTAAAAATCAAATAATTCATTTTTCTGTTCTTTAACTAAAAAGGTATTTACAAAATTATTTATTTTGGTATAATATTGGTTGAACTGTTTCTACATATTTTCATTTTCTTTAAAAAAGAATTATACGTTTTGTGTTAATTATATATATATATATAATTTATCGTCATTAAAAGTATATTAAAAATATATATAAGATAATAGGATAAATCATATATATTTAAAATAATTTATTAATTAATTTATTTACTAAAATAGTTTTAAGATAATAAAATATAAGATAGATATTTATATTTGAGATTAATAAAATTATTTTACTTTAAAATACACATATTTTAATTAATAGATACGGTATAACTTTAATTTTTTCTTTCAATTAACAGGCACAATTCTCTATTAATAAATCATATGTAGCATATTGGTAAAAAAAAAGTGGAATAATAATTTAGATAAAATAATTTAGTTACATCATGATCATGATTTAATTTATGTAAATATTAAATATAAGTGAAAAACATTTTACTAAAGGAGCAGCAGAGCATAGCAGCAGAGCAGTAGAGCAGAGAAGCAGAGGAGAGAGAAAAAAAAAATTAACGTCCGTTTATGGGATTTAACGTAAGGGACTTGATTGAAGCAAATTTTACATACGTTTGGACAAAATTGACACTTTTAAACCAAGTTTGGACGTAATTGAAACTTTTTTAAAAAGATGGACTAACTTGACACGTTGCAGCCAAACTGTGGACAATGCAAGTAATTAAACCTAATTTTTATAAGGATAATGATACTTTGACAATATTTTTTTATAATATTTTAACATCATCTACATGTCATTCTGTTATTGATCCAAAATTATTTCAGAATCAATAATAATAATCATAAACACTAACATGGACCAATCACAGAATGATACATAGATGGTGTTAAAATATTGTCAAAATATCATTATCCTTTTTACAAGGTGATTAGACTTTTAACAAACTCATTGATGTATGTGCATTAGTTATGTTAAACTTAGAGTTGTTAATAGGTTTACTCTCTTTAAGAAATTATGTGTTTTGTAGTAAATATTAATACAAAAATTTTAAGATTAGGTGCATTGATTGTTCTCCAAAAGGATCAATGGTTCCTCTAGTAATGTTTGTTTTAAAATATCAAATTCTGTTTAAGGGAGTGCTGATTCATCTAGTAATATCTGTTTTGAACCAATATTTTAGATTATTGAATATGGTAAACCAATATTTTTTACTTTTACTTTGTTTACTATAAAATTTATTTTTATCTATTATTCTATTCTACAAAATGGCATGAGTTAAAATTACATTTTAGTAATATAATTAGCAAAATGAATCTTATATAAAATTAAATTAAAGAAAATTAAATACGATTTCTTCATGTTTTTTTACGTTTACTTTCTTAATGTTTTTTATTTGTAATTGAGCTAAGTGAAATTAGTTGAGTATGGATTATGTTACATCTTATATTAAGGTGTGAGGAAATTTGAGAAATGTTATGATATTCATAATTAATAATTGGAGCAGTATTAGTAAGATATATACATGACTATGAATAAAATTTAAAGTGGTTGGAAATCTTTTAATTAAAAATAATCATTTAATAATTTTTATCTTAAAAATTAATTTTACGAAGAAGAGTTAAATTTTACACCATATACATATACATATACATATACATATACATATACATATACATATATATATATATATATATATATATATATATAGATATATATATATATATACATACATATATATATATATATATATATACATATATATATATACATACATATATATATATATACATATATATATATATATATATATACATACATACATATATATATATATACTGTAGCATCCCAAAAATACAGTAGACACCATATAATAGAATTGATTACATTTAACAGTAAAACAATGCAGTCTTTACATAAAGATGCGAGGTTCAAATTGTCGAACGGCTTAAAGTACAAAAATTTAAGATCGCCAGCGGTATCCCAAGGTTCTAATACTAACGGTTACACAACCCGCAACTGAACTTTCAAAAGCTAAATAAAAAAAACTAAAGACTACCACATGTCGAGCACTCTAGGGCTCGACCTTAACCTCTACTTCAACCAGATTGGCATCATCCAAAATTTCTTCTTCCAGCGCCTCTTCCAGCAGCTCACTTCCATCTGCTCCCATCCACACGGATGATCATCGCAAGGACAAGACGGACGTACAATGACGATCGACAACGCAAGGAAAAGAACACAGGGTAAGCTTATTGAATTTAATTCAAGTAAAATACACATTTCATAAACATAACAATCATGTCGATACTTCACACCATATAATTTAACTCATTCAATTACTCAACCAATTCCTGATACTAGACTGACTGTCCGGACTGTATGAATCTTGTGTAGCTACTACGTTTCTTGCACCCGGGTGATGTGATAACTGAATTTCTCCTCAGCTGCCACCCGAGGTTAGTCCGTTCCGTCCAAAGTAACCCTAAGGACTAGGACCTCCTGCCGTTCCCACACATGATGTACCCCCTCTACGTGAGGACGAGTACTCACGGAACATCAGGATGAAACGTCGGCCAAGCTTTGTCCACATTCATACATTACAATTCACAACTTTCATTCTAGAGTCGTTCCTCCCTGGAACGCTCGTTCCAATTCTACAACCGTTTATTCATCACATATACTGTTCATCATTCATAATCTTTCAGTCCAAGTACATAAAATCACAACGTTCAGCCCTCTTTATAACGAGGACAACCATGAGGAACGAGACCGGAGAATTTACCTCGTTCCATAACAGAATAGGACCGATTACCAGATAGATGGACGATCTGTATTAACACGGGTGCTCGACACTGTCGGTCGACCCAAATGGACGACCTGTATTAAGAAGGTTGCTCGACACTATCGGTCGACACAGATGAATGATCTGTATTATCAAGGGTGCTCGACACTGTCGGTCGACACAGATGGACGATCTGTATTATCAAGGGTGCTCGACACTGTCGGTCGACACAGATGAAGGATCTGTATTACAAGGATGCTCGACACTGTCGGTCGACACAGATGGATGATCTATATTACCAAGGGTGCTCGACACTGTTGATCAACACAGATGAATGATCAGTATTACAATGGTACTCGACACTGTCGGTCGACACAGATGGATGATCTGTATTCTCAAGGACGCTCGACATTGTTGGTCGACACAGATGAAGGATCTGTATTATCAAGGATTTTTCCAGAAAAGAGTAAGAGCGCTTGGTGTAAGACCGAGCACTACCCAATACGATTACTATGTGTAAGATCGACATTGCTCATTATGAGCTCTAAGTAAAAGACCTACATAGCTCATGCTCGACCAGAATTCTTCTCAAATGAAAGTATTCCAATTCAAAGAAGTTTACTGGAACACCAAACGGTCGAGAACCGTTTAATATCGGAAATACGTTATCATAGGGAAGTTGATATTCAAGTTTCACTTACGTTCACTGCTTCTAAACATGTATATTTCATATTCACACGTATCACCCATATCATACATTTCAACCAACATATATCATATTCATTCAGTACAGCAACGTTCGATCATGCATACTCGACCAATATACACCTCATACTTATGATCATATACCAACAATCAAATAACACCGTTCATACTTCATGCGACACACATAATGTTCATACAGTACAAGACAAACATACGAATTAAATTTAATAAGCTTCCCTTACTTGGATAGCAGTGTACGTCTAATAGTATAACTTTCACACGTTCAACTACAGCTCTTCAATACTCGACAGTCACTTAAGTTCTTCCACTAAATCTAACCAAAGAGAAACTCAGAAACTCAGTTTATATCCTTGCATGCAACTGAAACAGAGTTCGTAGTAACTCCAGAACTAGGGTATGGTTTGAAAACTTACCGTTTACAGAATCTAAAAGGATTCGGATCAAAATGAAGCTCACTGCTGGACGAACGTTCCTACGGTTCTGAAATGGAATTCGGAGAAAAGCTTGGTGAGTTACAGTAGAAAGAAGTTTGGGAGTTCTAGAGAGAAGTTGGAGAAGATGAAGGGTTTGGGTTCTGAGGAAGAGGAAGAGTGCATGCAAAGAGTGATGCGGACTTCAGAAAATTCATTTTTTGTTTAAAAACCAACGTCCGTTCTCTTGCTGCCACTTGTCTTCCACTAATGATTTAGGAACATTCCATCACGACACCTGGCAGGAAGGCAGTGAGTCTGGAAGTGCGTTTTTAATGCACGGCAGAAGGGTTTCTAGGGCAATTAATGAGGATGAGACAGGGATTAATGGCGCTCGTTTTTCTAGGGTCTTACATATACATACATACATATATATATATATATATACATACATACATACATACATACATACATACATACATACATACATACATACATACATACATACATATATCTATATATATACATACATATATATATATATATACATACATATATATATATATATACATACATATATATATATATACATACATATATATATATATACATACATACATATATATATATATACATACATATATATATATATATACATATATATATATATATATATATATATGAGTACATCCATATGACATATCCTTTTTTTTAGGATACATCTACTTTTTCTTGGGCTTGTACCTAAGTCGGTATTAAATGTTAAAACATGTCAAATATTTTATTAACGGATATTAGACAATCAAATATTGTGTTAGTTATAATTTAGATATTATTATAATTTATGTAGATTTATGTAGATTTATGCAGATTAATAGATAAAGAATTATACGATCTTTATATATATGGTACTCTATCCTTTAAAATAATACATCAAAATTATTCTTTATATCTTTTATATGATATCAGAGCCAAACACCGATATCCTCTACAATATAGGAATTAATGTTTTTTTTAATATTTTTTATGACTTCTTTCGATAAAAATCAATCGGAGAAATGTGATTTTGGGACTTCTGCTGCTACCCATATGCACGAATCGCTCACCCTGAACGACTTGATGGCACCAACTATGTTGAGTGGTCGTTGAACGCACAAAACAAGATCAAAGACAGAAAACATTGGGGTTTCATCTCTAGAACAAAGCTTGTGCCAGAAAATAAGAAATCTGATGAATATGAAGCATGGGAAGATGAAAAATTCCTAGTAAGTCTTGGTTTCTAGACTCCATGACGAAAGAAATCAAATCCCTCTTTATTCGCTTAGCTACGACAAAGGACATATGGGACACTGTGTAGCAAACATACTCAGTCAACCAAGATGCATCCCAATCATATCAATTATATCGTGAGGTAATCTCTACTCAACAAAATGGAGGATCTATTATTATATATTTTGGTAAATTACAAAGATTATGACAAAAGTATGATACTATCACGAATTGTACCATGGAATATCCTAAAGATGTTGAGAAATATACCAAAATAATTAATTCTAAACGAGTTTATGTATTTCTTCGTTAATTTATCTGTCACATCACATTACATTATCAATTTGCGTTTGTTTGTTTCCTTCAAATGTTTCTGTCGTGTGAGTCGAGGTTTGCTGATGTTTTTCTATATCAAATTACATTAACCTGCTTCTTTGTATTGAAATAAAAATGTTAGTGAAGTGTAAGCTACAAAATGAAACTCGAATCGCGTAACAACATTTAAGGTGAATAGAATTAAATAAGAGTTAAACATGTCTGTATTCTATTTTATGACTTTATAAATTTGTTTTCATAATGTGAAAAATATTCACAAAAGGTTTATTATATTAACGATGCCATTATAGTAGAAAAACTACAGAAAAAGAAAATAAAGCAACTGAAATCTTGTGTGGTTATACATAATTTTGCAAGACAAAATTGGTTTCATTTTTTGTAATTTTGTACATGGCTATTTTATTTGAGAAATGCGTGCAGAGGTGTACTATGTAAAAGGAACAACTTTTTTACAATCGCCTATGTGGTAGTTCGTAATTGGTCTGTTTCAAATTACGAGCCAATAAAATAGTGACACATACTCTATTGTTAAAAAAAGTTGTAACATATCACAATCTTATGTAAAATATACTAAAATCCAAACACAAGACAAGCTGTCTATCACATGAAAGCACTCCAATCATAGAAAGCCATGTTTTTCTAATTACATATCAGTCACGTCAGTTTCAAGCAACAATTTGTAAGGGGATTAGTGAAAACATGTTCACTTACATTTTTATAAGCTGATTAGTATCTTTCAAATACTAGACCTTACATAAACCTATCGATATATGTCCATTGGTTATGTTAAACTTACAGTTGTTAATAGGTTTTCTATCTTTAAAAATAATGTGTTTTATAGTAAATATTAGGTTTAAACTCTCGGATGTTTTATAGGAATATCAAGTGAGTCCTCTTGTTGAAAACGGTCTCAATTGGATTTTAAATTTTGAAAAATCGTAACAATTAAGCCTTTTTCGTTAAGTGTTGATAGACTACGTTAGTAGATACTGAGCTATAATTTTCTTTTAGAAGACGTGTCATTGTGTATTAAATTCAGAACATGTCAACTTATCATCACTGCCACAACAGTTGTCACGTCAGCATCATATTCTCCAAACAAAAACCTTTCTCCTTCATTGTGTCGTCACCCTTATGGCCATGCCAACCGCCTCAGAAACCACCACACCACGACCTTCAACCACACTCCACCTAGCCCATGCGTCGTCGTCAACCATGGCAACCACCACACCGAAAACGTGCATGAAACCCAAATGGAGCAAATTGCGCCATCCTTGTAGTCGCGCCACAACCAACTGTCGCAGAGATCATCGGAAATCTGCAAAGAGTCAAATCCAAAAAACGCACAACACCTAGATCCAAATAGTGAAGCTTCTTCATGCATCCTCTCACTTTCCGTCGCGACCACTCAGAAAATCAAAACCAGAGAAAATCTCAAACGCACGAACTCAAATCGTGCAAATCAGTTCATCTCCTCGCCGCCACCACATTCCCCACAATCACTGGACCTGTAATTCCAATTTCCGCCAACCTCCAGAAACCTGCAACTAGAAACACAAAAGCAACAAAACCCAGTAAGCCCCTAAATCACGTAAGCAAGCCTCACGCATTACCAACCATAGAATCGTAGTCAGCCAACGTTGATCTTCAATCACAAACCTGCGAGGGAGAAAAAGCTTTATTCCCTCAACCCAGATTCATCTCCAAATCGAGAGTTCTCCTCAATCACCAACCCAATTTGCGACGCGCAAGCTCTCCATTGTTGCCATCAACATCGCGCTTCATCAGCTTCATCTCATGAGTTTGTTTCCTCGCGACGCATCAACAGGAAAACCCAGAAACAACCCATAGCAGTTCATCGCGCATCAAGATTTTTACAAATTGCGAAATTGTTCTCCTTCTTCTTTGCGAATTCATGCACCTAAAAAAGGAAACCCATATTGTGAATGCAAAAGACCATCACTCCACCATGTTTGCTTGAACAGAGAAGCGATATCGGGAGAAGGCGGTGAGGAAGGGGCAGAGTGTTAAGGTTTTGAAATTTCCATAATCTTTCTAATTTTTTTCTTTTATTTTATTAAATTCCATGTCATAATTTAATTATTTTCACGTAATAATATAATCCACCTCAGAATATTTATTGTGCACCACATCATCACATTTTAAAGTTGTTTCTCACCACTTAACAAGAAGGGCTTAATTGTTACGATTTTTCAAAATTTAGAATCCAATTGAGACCGTTTTCAACAAGAGGACCCACTTGAGATTCCATATAAATATGAGCATCCAAGAGTTTAAACCTAAATATTAAGAGGGTGTATTCAATTGAAATTTCAAAAAAAAAAATTAACGTTATGATTTTGTAATTTAGGTTTTGATTGATTTATGAAATATAAAATAATAATATTTGACAATAGTTTATTTAGTTACAAAAAAAATTCTAAGATTTGGTGCATTAATTATTTTCAACAAAGAGTTTAAATGATCGATGGTTGGTCTCGTATAAGTTTGCTTTGAAATATAAAACTCTATTACCGTTTTATCTTTAAAAAATGCTTTAGAAAGTGAAAGAAATAAATATTTAAAATGTCTTCTACATTGACTTGACTATCTTACACTATTATATGATAAAAACCAATACATTTTTACTTTTATTTTGTTTATTATAAAATTTATTTTTATCTTTATTCTATAAAATGATACGAGTTAAAACTACAATATACTTAGCAAAATGACTCTTATATAAAAATAAATTGAAGAAAATTAAATACGATTTCTTCATTTTTTTTTATGTTTTCTTTTTTATTTGTAATTGAGCTAAAAAAGTGAAATTAGTTGAATATGGATTATGTTACATCTTATATCAAGGTGTGAGGAAATTTGAGAAATGTTATGATATTAATAATTAATAATTGGAGCTGTATTAGTAAGAAATATACATTGAATAAAATTTAAAGTGGTTGGAAATCTCTTCATTACAAAAAAAAATATATTTAATAACTTTTATCTTAAGAATTAATTTTACGAAGAAAAGTTAAACTTAACCCATTTGTTATTACATCAAGATTTAGTTTTACACACTATATATACATACATGAGTACATCTACTGCTGGATGACATATCCTTTTTCTAGGGTACATGTACTTTTTCTTGGGCTTGTACCTAAGTCGGTATCAAATGCTTCAAATTTATGGGTTTTTATTTTCTTTGTCGTCTAAGGTTGTGCTTCTTCACTTTCAGAGGCCCATGTTTTCTCCTTTTTTTCCTTAGTTTTATCCATATTGCCTGTTATGTTCAGGCTTTGATACATTGTTGGAACGGTGCAAAAAGAACTCACTTTCCCCCTCCTGAATGGGTCTTTCAAGCTTTTCAATCTCCTTAATATGTTAGTTTGCAAAGCTACTCAAATATTTAACTCATAATTTCACCGGGTTTATAATAAATAATAAAGGCTTTATCATATATATAAATATATATATATAAATATATATATATATATATATATATATATAATATTTCATTTATTTAATAGAATTTCAACTAATAAGAGAAATGGACAAGTATTTCCTAATATACTACTAAAATTGTTGAAAAGTCTTAACTAGATGGGTTTATTGAGGAAATACTAATAACATTAATATCAATTCACATAATGAACTACGGTATTTTATTCAAAATTTTAAAATAATAAATTTATGAAATTTTTTATAAAATATCTAATTTTCTCATATGAGGTGAATTATGAAGTACGTTGAAAGTGTCTTAAGACACGATTAATGATAAACAAATAATTTAACTACAATTAACCAACTTCCATTTGTTTAACCTAAAAGTTGTATTTTTCACGCAAGAGTTCACCAAATTGATTTAAAAAGAATGATATGTGGGAATCTTATTATGGAGTTACAACTTGCAAATTGCAGAAAGTCCAATAACCATTTCCATAGTGCAAAAGAGATGGTGTTGGTTGTTATATTTAAGAATGATTTAGGTCAAAATCTGACTAAGATATAGTTTTATGTTGACGGTGGACAAAACACTTGCACAATGGGATGCTCCATTGATTACTAAAATATATGAAGAACAACTATGAGTTAGACTTTGTGCTTGAGATTCTTATAAGGATTTTAATAATGTTGAAAACATCATAGGATAACTAAAAAATGGCATTAAAAATAAGGGGTCCTATCCAACACTACATAGAATATGATAATTGTTTTATTAGCAAGATTATATGGAACAAGGAATCAAATCCTCCAACATATCCTTCTAGAATCTAATTTATAGCGTTGTGAATTGATTGAATAACCTATCAAAACCCTATCTTATTTATAAAAATAAATTATCATATTTTTTAAAATAAGTGGCACCGTTAAAATAAAATACTAAAATGCACTTTGTGAGGTACAGATCATAAGGGCTTTTCTGAAAGAGATTTGCAGATTTCTTCTTCTATCTATAATATGCCAATCTCACACTCCACTATTACAAAAATTTATGTTTAAATATCTTTTCTTTTTTAATATTTTACTATTTATATACTAGTATATATTCTTATCAGAATAAAAGAATTCCTCAACAATATCATAAATTATAAAAACTAAAGTATTGTCAATATAAAATATTATGCGTTATACGTTTATCACATTATGAGTACTCATATATGTTTCAACAAATAAGTAAAGTTAGAAAAAATTCAATGGAAAATAATAAACGTTTATCCACAATTTATAAACTGTTTTCTTTTATTCTTGCATTCATTGAACGTTTATTTTTAAACAAAACTTAGAGGATAAGATTATGGTTTTATTTATAGTTTAAATAATAAAATACGGTTAAATTCTTTCCTTCGTCATACAAGCCTTTTCTCATTGAGGGATCATCAAGAGCATATTTGTTTTAAACTATAGTGACCATTTGTTGTTCAAAAGTAAATAAACAAAAAACATAAAAAATGAAATAGAATAATTGCCAAAAACTAGACAAAAAAATAAGTTATAAATAAAATCATAACCAAATGATAATGCGTAATGTATGTCAATCTTTTATTAATAATTATATTTTTAGATAAACAATTAAAATAAAAATATTAAAGTAATAAATAAAATAAAAGTAGTTAATTTAAATTTTAATGAATTTATAGCAATTTATTTTAATACACTATTATTTAAAAATATATTTTTTATTTACTATACTTTATAATGTTGTTTTAGTTTAATTTAAAATTATTTCAACTTATTAAATTTCTATTTTTAAAAATTTATTACATTAATTATTTTATAAACGTATTAATATACTCTCTTTTTTTTACTTTATCACATCTATCAAACCAACTATTATCATTTCATTGTTTCTCTTCTGTCTTTTTAAAAAAAAAAAAAACTAAACAACTTTTTTTATTGTTTTTCTCTCTTTTTCTTCTTTCCTTCTTTCTTACTCCTCTGATTTAACAAGTGTATTCATCAAAAAGTCATTAGAAAAAAAAAAACACAAATTAAGATGGAATAACAACAGGCAGCCATGCACTGTAATTTAAAGTAATACGTTCGTTTTTGGTTGGCATTTCTTTATTGGTTTTCATTTAAAGCATCTAATAAGAAATTATTAGGTAATGAAATTTTTCTTTTTTGTACGATTATATATTATTTCATAAACCAATGTAGATCAAAATATTCATTATTTATTTTTTTTACTATTTGTACAACTTGTTAAAACCGTTCGACCTAGATATTCTGGTTCTACAATTTCAGATTATTCTTATTCTGATTTTCAATATGAGAACAAAAGATTAGTCTTTCACCCAAATTTTTAATTAAAAACATTCTTATCCTGTCGTCTAACAATTTTCATACTTTTTCTTTCTTTCTTTCAACCACGTGGATCAAGGAATAAATTTCACCTTCTTTTTCTGCTGTGTTAAATTAATTCATTACAGTGGTTGTGTACAAGTTCTATTGAACCTCTATCACCCATTCATATTATATATACATTTACGCTTAATCGGTCAGAAGAATCTACATAATTTATTTTAAAATATTCATTTAAGTAATATATTATTAATTAAAATGAATATTTTTTTATAGAATTGGGTTTAATATTTAGTTTACCATCAATTGATTGAAAACAAGTAAACACATAAGTAACCTTTGTAAAAGAATCTGTAAGTTGACATTTACGTATGGTGGACGATTGAATATTCAAAGATTTATCACTTTCACAAATAAATAAAAAAATATAAATGTATTCAAAAAGAATAAATATTGTAGATTTATAATTTGTGACTTAAGGTTGTCCCCATTATATGTTGCTGTGTCTTCTTCTTCTCAACAGAACAAAGCTAAACCTTCCTCTCTTGTTCATTTTCCATTTCCATGGCGTTCTGAGTGAGACCCAGAGAGAAGATAAATGGCGGTGGAGTTGATGAGCTTGCCGAAAATGGAGGAACAGAAGGCAATTCAAGAAGCAGCCATGGAAGGTCTCAAGGGAATGGAAAACTTCATCCATCTTCTCTCCAACGAACCCTCTCATCTCAACACTCACCTCACCCAAGCAACCGTTTCAAACTTCAAAAAGCTCATCTCTTTGCTCAACGGAACCGGCCATGCCCGTTTCCGTCGCGCGCCTCTCCCTTCAAACAACCAACCCATTCCACCGGCTAACCCGGTCACCGTCCACCAACCTCCCACCACCTTCGCCCCCACGCACTCGCACTCTCTCACTCTCGATTTCACCAAACCTAACATCTTCGCCGCCACCAACAATAAGTCCTCGGATCTCGAATTCTCAAAAGAAACCTTCAGCGTCTCCTCCAACTCCTCCTTCATCTCCTCCGCCATCACCGCCGATGGCAGCGTCTCCAACGGCAACCAAGCCTCCTCTCTCTTCCTCACCTCGCCTCCGCCGCCTTCTTCCTCCGGAAAACCGCCACTCGTCAAGAAGCGGTGCCACGACCACTTCGACGACGTCTCCGGCTCCACCAAGTGCCACTGCATTAAGAGAAGGTACACCCTCGTCGCACCTTAGTGTTTGACTCGGGCATGACTCGGCCAGTCTGCGTTCTAGAGTCAACGATTTCGGTAGTAGTGCAGTTAAAGGCATTCAATGGAAACAGTCACGAGGCACGCGTGACACTGACACCAAAGAGTTTTTTTTCTCTGACTTTTTGTACTCTGCCGCGTTTGCCAATCCACTTTTTTTTCGGAAATTATGTTTCACAATAAAAACAACAAAATATAACATACCAAACACTACCCGTCCCCACTTTCTCACGTTAACCACCTTCATTATTATTGTTGCCTTTGAATGTTGACCTAAGCGCCCTATGATTTTCTATTTTTAATTTTTACTAAAAAAAAAATTTCTTTCAGGAAGAATCGGGTGAAGAAGACGGTGAGAGTGCCGGCGATTAGTACGAAAATCGCCGATATTCCGTCGGACGAGTTCTCGTGGAGGAAGTACGGGCAGAAGCCGATCAAGGGATCACCGTACCCGAGGTGAGTGATGACGCGTGATCTGGCGTTGACTTTAGTCAAATGTTTGTGAACTGACGTTGATTTGTTATGCTTGGTTTGTCAGGGGTTACTATAAGTGCAGTACGGTGAGAGGATGTCCGGCGAGGAAACACGTGGAACGTGCTTCGGACGATCCGACGATGTTGATTGTGACGTACGAGGGGGAGCACCGTCACTCCATTCAGACCGCGTTGCAGGATAACATTTCCGACGCCGTGGGTTTGGTTTTTCAGTAAGGAAAATGACACTTGAACAACCATTTTTGACAACATTTAGACACGCGCACACGTGTCTAAATTTGAGTGGTCCATTTTCATTTAATTTTTCTAACTGGACCACTCAAATTTAGATACGTGTGCGCGTGTCTAAATGTTGTCAAAAATGGTTGTTCAAGTATCATTTTCCTTTCAGTAAAAATAGTAGGGTGGTGGAATTAAAAGTTTCTTTTTATAGTTGGAGAGAAAAAAAATTAATAGGAATTGAATTGGGTGGTGGGTGGAATGTAAATGTAAATCTATAATCCTTCAAATTATTAATATGCTCCTCTGCTAAATTAATTAATTTGGCATCTCTCTATTGAAAACAAGAGTTAAGTTGATTTAATATTCTTAATATCAGTTATTGCATCTAATTAAAATATTTGGATTACAGTTTTTGTATTAAAACGGTGAAAGGAACTGATTGAGTTTTCTCGATGGACACTTATAGTCATGGCAAACCTAAATGTTTGAATAATTAATTTGAAATTGAAATGTCAAATAATATTCCATGTTTCTTTTTCCTTATTCTAATTTACCAGTCTTATTTGGCTTTGTTTTCATACAACTTAATTTCATAGGATAAAAATTAATTTGTAATATATAAAAGAGTATAAATATCATTTTATTTATTACTCTCGTCGAATCTTGAAACCCTATAAACACTGAATAGAGAGGTTTAAGCAAATAAAGAAAAGACAGCTATTACTCCGTTTTCAAAAGTGGTTTCAAAAGTGGTTGACAAAGCTTGCTAGCACGAAATGGTTTAATGTCTCAATAAGTCTCTATTTTTGTTCAGAATTTGAAATAGGTCCTTTTATTTTTTGGCGTCTCAATTGGATCCTTATTTTTGTTAATTTGATGCAAATAAATCCTTTCCGTCAATTTCATCAAACGACGTTAATGAATTGTGACGTGGTCTGAGGACAGTATTGACACGTGTAAGGCCACGTCACACTCATTAACGCCGTTTGATGAAATTGACGAAAAGGATCTATTTGCATCAAATTAACAAAAATAAGGACCCAATTGAGACGCCAAAAAATAAAGGAACCTATTTCAAATTCTGAACAAAAATAGGGACTTATTGAACAAAAATAGGGACCTATTGAGACATTAAATCGCACGAAATTTACTATCAAGTAAAATGATGAATTTATTACCCATATATTCTGACCTAATTAAACATAAACAAGCCTGTCAAATTTTGAAAATGGGTTTTAGTTCATTTTAATCAATATGTGACTATTATGTTTCCAGCATATTCATATTCATTTGCTACATTTATTATATCTTTAATATTTATTCAATTGCTGTTCTTGCACCATTGTTCGTTCTCAAACATATATTATTTAGGTTTAATGTCTCGGTAGGTCCTTATTTTTGGCGTGAATCTCAAATAGGTCCTTTTTCTTTTCGGCGTCTCAATTGGGTCCTTTTTTGTGTAAAATTGCAGCAATTAGGGGTCTGCCGTCAAATTCAACAAACGGCCGTTTAAATTTGGCCTACGTGGTATGGTGAATGTATTCATTATCTGACGTGGCATTTAACATATATATATTTTTGTAGTGGTCCTAAAAATGGGTAGAAAATTTACATTCAGAGGGATGAAAGAGAGTTAAAAAGAGGTAAAAGAAAAAAAAAAGGTGGATGCCTGTCATCTATATCCTGCTCGTCGTGGTCATTTATGGAGGATGCAGAAGACCTCTCTTCCATCTGCTGTTCGGCTAACTTATCCGTCAGATACATCTCAGCCATATCATCATCGTCGTCCAGCAAGTGCTCCAATTCATCCCTCACCTGAACAAATGATCAAACAATGAAATAATCAAACCCCCGGAAGCCCATGCCATGCATCAATCACACCCACCAACCTTCTGAACACGGCCAGTGATGGCGACCAATCGGCTCTTAATTTGACGAACGCGTTCCAAATTGAGAGTACTGATCTTGGATGTGAGCTTGTCCAAGGCGGGACGAGCCTCCTGCTCCAACGTCTTTGCCTGTGAGTCATCAGAGAGAGATTTAGGGTAAAGACAGAGGGAAATTGTCGGCAAGAAATGAAAAGAAGAGAAGAGGGAAGCACGGACCTCGTTCTCCAATACGCTACAGGCGGCTTCAAGGCAGGCCTCCAGGGCCACGAATTCGAAAGGGAGAATCTTGATGGCATCGGGGACGTGGTCGTGGTCGGGGTCGGAGTCGGTGTGGTGGTCGTGATGTTTGGAAGAGAAGGCCTGGTGGTGGCGGAGGATCCTGGCCTGGAGCTCTTGGACGAAGGGGGTGACGGAGGGGTCACGTGAGTTGAGGAGGAGGACCTCGTGGGCGGTGATGATGGCCTTGATGCGCTCCAAGTTGATGATGATGGCCCTCTCACGGCCAAGAAGGGTGGAAGGGTAGGAGAGGAGAGGGTCCAATATGCGGAGGTCACGGGCGGGGAGGTCGGTGCGCCTCATAATGAATACACTCACCATCTCACCATACCACGTAGGCCAAATTTAAACGGCCGTTTGTTGAATTTGACGGCAGATCTCTAATTGCTGCAATTTTACACAAAAAAGGACCCAATTGAGACGCCGAAAAGAAAAAGGACCTGTTTGAGATTCACGCCAAAAATAGGGACCTACCGAGACATTAAACCTATTATTTATTTTTCCACCACTTCCAAGACTTGCTTAGTCAAAGCTTAATATATATAAAAAAAATGTTCTTTCCATATGTTAAAATTGCTTTTGTTGATATTTGTTTATTACTTCGGGTTTGTAAAGTTTTCATATATGAGCTATAATTGATTATTTAAATAGTTTATTAGACTGGTTCGTATAATAGGTTTTATGCAAAAATTTTGAAGCTAATTAATTATAAATTTTTTTTCAATTGTATATGACGTCGAATATTTCTCAGCATATTATATTAGTTTCTAGAAAAATATGTATTAATTATTAAATCGATATATTTATTCAGTACAACATTACATAAGACACTTAATTATTATGACTCATAAATAATAACAATAATTTAAAAGTTTATAAATATTTAAGTCATTCATTTAGATCTTTCCAAATAAAAATTAATAGACAGTCAGTATAAATAACATATTTTACAAAATATGTTAATTATGTTTCATTAGTTATTGTATTTACTGCTTACTAACACACTAAATTAACTTAAGTGTTAAAATATTTTTTACAAGCACAATCCCTTCCGTCTTAGAAAGAACAAATATTTAAGAGGAAAACGAGTAGTTCGGAGATTGAATATTAGAAACGTTTCAAGATACACGCTAAATTTTATAAGAATAATTTAGTTTTTTAAGAATTTTACAAGAATCCAAAAACTAATTTTATTCATAATTTTTTTAAGAGGGTTTATGCTGAAAAGTATTGTGTAATATTATGTACATTTAGGTTTGATGTATTCATGTAATATATTTTTACATGGTCGGGTTGTTTTATTGGTAAGTTTTCAATAAAGTTGTACATCTTGTGTAAGTGTATTTGACTGCATTTAAGTTATGGTTGCATTCAGATTTAAAAAAGTATAATGAAATAACTTCATTAAAATTATGGTAATTTTAAGTAGATGTAGATCCAAATATACCTCAATCAGAATGAAAGTTTTTATATCTTTGTTGGTTACCATTTCTTTATACTTCTTTTATGTGCTTATAATATCATTGAATGTATTGTTATATATTCAATCAAGTATTACAAGAAATATGTCCGAGTTTCATTACTCAATAATTTTTTTAAACATCACTTTGACTCCTTTTTTATTTTATCAGTGAATATCCTTTTTTCTACACATTCATGTGAAAATATAAATTAATTTAGAGAAATTAAATTTCTAAAATCTGATTTTAACAAGTACAATTTTGCTTGAATTTTTTTTTATTTTTTCCTTTTATCATAAAAATAGCTAAAGAAAATTTTATCCAAACACATCATCTAGCAAAATGAAAAATTTAATTGAAATAAAAGTTTTAAATTTATTCACTTTCCCCTCTTCTTTTGGGTCGATTAACTTTGAGTTCTGAATTAAACTCTCTAAAGGGGTTTAGGGTGTTACTCCCTCCACCACCACCACTTCTCCCTCCACCTTCCCAAAATTCTGAAAAAAAAAATAATTACAAAAATAACATTTTTTATTTTTAACCCTATTTATTTACTTTAAACTCAAACTCTATCTTTCTATCCATTTTTACTTTTCACTCAGCCCCACCACTTAACTCTCCTTCTCTCTCTTCCCACCCCCCAACTCCACCACATCTGTTTGTTTTAATTACAAAAATATTAATATAATAAAATTATATATTTCATATAATTAAACTAATAAATAATTTTTTATATAGTTATAAAATTGTTAAAGAATACAAAAACCATATATAAAAAATATATATTATACAAAAACATTAAAACAAAAAACTAATTATATATAACTGCAAAATACAAAAAAAAAATAAACTAATAACAATAAAGATCTTCAAAAATACATTATTAAAATACATCAAAAATATATTAAAAAATAATACATCAAAACATATAAATTACATTATTAAAATATCTCCAAAATAAATATTAAAAAAATAAACTAATAAAAATAAACATGTAACTTTAAACGGATGTGAGCATGCGTCAACGGATGTCAACATTCGTTTAAGGCAAAACGGATATCGACATCCGTTTTTCCTTAAACGGATGTGAGCATCTGTCAACGGATGTCAACATCTGTTTAAGGTAAAACGGATATCGACATCCGTTTTTCCTTAAACGGATGTTGACATCCGTTGAGGAATGCTCACATATGTTTAAAGATTATACGTTTATTTTTTTAGGATTTATTACGCACCTTCACAACAAATCCTTCAAGCACCACCACACCACCACCACACACCGATCTTGGCACGACTGATCAATTGCTTCTACAACCACTTGCAATCTCTCACTAAGCACATCAGCTAATGAAAGTTCACCACACTCTGAGACCACAATTCTATCACAATTAAAAAATGAGAGGAAGAAGTGGAACGTGAAAAAAAGAAGAGCACAATAAAACATGAGGGGACGAACGATAAAGAGGAAGAAGAGTTGTTGCTGCATACATGTAGATTATTAGAGTGGGTAAAGATTAAAAAAATTAACCCTAAAATTTTACTAAGGATAAAATAGGAATGGAAAAATAAAGGGAAGGGTAAAACAAGAATGGGGTGGTGGAGGGAGCAACACCCAAGGGTTTAGGCCTTAGATAATGGTCAAGGCCTTATCTTCCTGCACGCCCATACTTTTTAACTGCACACCTGAATACTGGGCCTGTTTACCTTAGCCGAAACAATAGTATCCCATGAATTTTGAGGTGTTTCTTCTCGCCCATTATACAACTTTTGGCCACATTTTCAATTACTTTACTTTAGAAACTTTATCTTTCATTTCATATTTAAAAAACTATGATCTATTTCACTGATAGGAATGCTAAAAGCATATTAAATTAATTAAATATATATATAATTTAAGTATGAATCTAGGTTTTATATCACATAAAAATAAAAAAATTGAATTTTATATAAAGATTAAATTTATTATTTTTGGATTAAAATAATCTTAATTTCTTATATATGAATTGAGCTTAAAACTTCTCTTAATAAAATATTATAAACATTATTCCAACACAAGAAGAGACTATCATAAATTTTATGGATTTTTACTCTTGGAAATCATGGTAGTATATAATTGTTTGCCCATAGAAAACCTAAAGATGATAATAAATATTTGGTAAAGATATTTTGATGTACCAAGCATGGCGTGACAGTTCTTTGAATGTAAACGAAGCTATCTCAAAACACAAAAAGAGGGACCACTTTGTCTACTTCTTTACCCAACCACAAGTGCAACTCTTTCAATACAAACCAAACTCTTTTTTTTTTTTTTATCTTGCTTTGTATTCAAACTGAGTATATTAATTGCATGAGGTAAGGATAGTTGAAGATGTAAGGAGTGAAATACATGAACCCCTAACATTGAATTGTGGCTATTTTATCCCATCAATAAAGCAACTTTTGACTCAACAATATCAAACTCAACCAATGCCTCTCCTAATGCAAAACATTATCCTAAGCTAAAGTTTGTGCTACACTTTCCCTTCAACTCACTACTTTCTTTTTTCTTTTGGGTAGTGGAGGTCCTACCATTGGCCCTATCTAAACAAAAAGACACCATATATCTCATTACATAGAGTTCATTGTGATGTGTTGGACAATTTTTAGTAGATAATTAGAGCTTATCTTTTCTATTATAATATAATTCATACATTGACTTTTTTTTCGTTAAGACTCTTGGATTTTTGTTAAGATTAAGAAAATTTGGTATCAATCAGTCAAATAAGTTTTTATAAGAAGACTATGAGACCATCTTTAATATAAAATCTAAAAATAATGTATAGGTGAGTCTTCTTTTTTATATAAGATTAAACTTACTTAAAATTATAACACTAATTACAACACTTACATGTTAAAACATTTAAGTCATTATTTTCTTGTAATAATGTTATGTCTAAACCCTAATTTGTGTTAGTTCATGTTTGTGGTGGGTGCTTCTTAAACATATAGATGGAATTTCAAATGTTCTTAACACCTTTTATTTTATCAATAATTTTGGCTATTAATTTCTATCGTGGCCTTTGTAAGTTTTTCAGAAAGTTTGATAACCTATTATTGATATGTAAGTTTGTGGTAAAATTAGTTAGAGGCTTCCATTTGAATTATTGTTTTTCCTATTCCAACCAAAGTCTCTTATGTAACACTTTCATAGTTCGTTTGGGGTGCTACCAACGTTGATGGTCACTTTCTAAAGTATAGGACAACAAAAATAATAGAATTTATCACTGTCTTCTATGTTATAAAAGAAGCGATGGTTACATTATAATTTTTTTATAACTTTTATTCCATTTTTCTAACCTAATTTTAAATTATTTATGTTTCTTCTAAGAAAAAATTATACAAAATAATGCATAAATCAAATACATATATTTAGTAATCAAAATTATAAGAAATGAAATTTAAACTTAATTCAAATTTATAAAATCGATTTATATGATAAGAACTGTACACTTACTCATAAACACATTTTTTATATCTTGATAGTGTCACTATATATTTATAAATAATAATGATACAATAGATTCATTTAATATAATATTAAAATTAAATTTCAATCAATTTTATAAAATTAGTTTGTATTTAAAATTTACACTCACTTATATATTATAAATTAATTTTATTTTTAATTGATATAAGATTTTTAAACATTAATGTCACAATTTATTGGAAAAATCAAACGTAAATTTATATTTTATATTGAATAAAAATAAATAAGTTAAACACCATATAAAATTAATAAAAATAAATTTATTTTTTGAAGTTTTAAATTAGAAGCGATATTAAATCAGTCCGTTAAATTCATATTTCATTATTTATAACAAATTTCTAGCTACTTTATGTGGATTAATGAAATAAATATGAATTTATTTTATTTAACTTTGATACTCTTTGATCAATCATTAGTGCAAAAATCACATTTTATGACATATAAAAATAACTTATTATGATGTACAAACTGCGGTTTAGAGATGAACGAGAGTGAGAGGGAATGTGAAATTAGAGATAACGAGAGGAAAAGGTTTAGAGAGGAAGAGAGGAACGAGAGTGAGAGAAAATGTGAAATTAGAGACAACGAAAGGGAAATGTGAAAAATTAAAGAAGTAGAGAGATATTATGAGTGATTTCTAAAACTCTGTCATCAAGGTTGTCAAAGTCGAGAGTTTACGTAAACTCGTGAGAGTCCGGTAAACTCGACTCGTAAACTCGACTCGTAAACTTGTAAGAGTTTACTTTGTATGAAAAAAATATAAATAACATTCTAATTCAAATAAGATAACAAAATTATATAAATTGAAATACATAAGTTCATAGAAATATTGTTCATAAAGATATAATGTAAAATATAAATTGAAATGTCAAAGTCTCTATGCCTAATCCTCTAATCCTCTAATAATGGCATCATCATCTCCATCATCATCATCATCATCTAACTCTTCCTCTAATGAATGTTGTGCTTGTGCATCCTCATTGTTCTCAAATGTTATGTTATCAAGATCAAGAGCATCTAAAACAGGATTTGTTGTTGCTCCATCTAAGTGAACATTTTCACTATCATTTTCACCTTCAACTTGATCAATCTCAACAACATCATCTGTCTCTTCAGCTATCCATTCATCATCTGATTCTATGTCATCAAATGAAAGAGCTATAGTTTTTCGAATCTGTCTACTTTTCAGCTTGGAGTTATACATCACATAAACTAAATCATTCATCTTTTTTTGATGTAAACGATTCCTTCTCTTTGTATGAACCTAAAATGAAAGATAATATTTTTAGTGAAGATATAAACATAACAAAGGAATTTATAAATTAAAAATAATTTAAATTACCATTTCAAATGAACTCCAATTACGCTCACATCCAGAAGAACTACAAGTCAAGCTTAGAATTCGAATAGCAAATCTCTTCAACTCTGGAGTTCCATCACCAAACATGTCCCACCATTCCCCAGGATTTAACTCTTTCCTACACTCTTTTGCATCTTCCATTCCAAACAGGCCTCTAGCATTATGAAATTCAACAATTTGTAAATTAATTTTTCTTCTTTTTGCCATATCTGGTATCAATCTTCTCATGCAAAAATACAATCCTTCTTTCACCTCTCCACCATCATCAGATCTAAAGTTAGGTTCATAGTGGAAATGAGGGTTTAGAAAATAGGCAGCTGCATGCAAAGGCCTATGAAGTTGATTATCCCATCGAGCATCAATTATTCTCCAAACCTCTTCATAACTACATCAATCATGCTATATCAGAAATAATCTACACATAAGTAATTAGACATTGAATGAGTAAAAGTTTGAAAATTTACCTCTTTTTGATATTGTTAAAGTTAGACCTAATCTTCTCTTTTGCACAGTCCATCTCTTCATAAATGAAACCCATTGCAGGTTTTACATCTGAGTCCACTAATCTTAAGACAACCATGAGAGGGGCAGCAGCTTTCAAGCATATGGAGACATTCTTCCAAAATCGGCTATCTAATACTACATGTGCTACTTTTCTCCCCTCTTGTGAAGTTCCAAACTTGCTTGTCTTCCATTCCTCAGAGCTGAACATGGTCAACAACGATGCCTTCAATTCATGAAGACAAGCAAGAGTTAAATAAGCCGTGGCAAATCTAGTCACACCCGGTCTTATAAGGTCTCTACCTTTAGTAAACTTTTTCAATAAGGAAATCAACATTGATCTCCCATAAATGTAAGTTGTAATTTTTCTTCCCTTCTTAATGGTCAATTCATGGACCTTCAAATTTTTTTCAAAATCTTCGAATATCAAATCAATGCAATGTGCTGCACATGGAGTCCAATACAATTTTTTCCTCTTTTGCATCAACAACTCTCCGGCTGCCTTGAAATTTGCAGCATTATCAGTGACAACTTGAACAACATTTTCTTCTCCAACAAACTCGACAACATCATCCAACATTTTGAAAACTTTATCAGCTGTTTTTGAAATGTCTGAAGTGTCAAGTGAATAAAGAAAAACCGTCCCTCTAGGACTATTCACCAAGAAGTTGCAAATAGAACGTCTTTTTCTATCCGTCCAACCATCAGACATAATTGTACATCCAGTTTTCTTCCACTCCTCCTTATATTCCTCAAGATTTGCATTTGTTTTCTTCACAGCTTGTTTCAAGAGCTTCTCTCTAATATCATGATAAGATGGTGGTTTGTATCCAACTCCATACTTACCAATCATTTCACACATCTTTGCAATTGTTGGATTTCTAATTACATTGAAAGGAATGGCACTGGTGTAAAAGAATTCAGCAACTTGAGCATTAACTTCTTCTTTGTATCCTTTTTTCATCATTTGATTTATAGTTGCTTGAACTCCCCCCTTACTAGTAGTAGCAACTTTTTCTTTTCCTTTAAAACCGAATACCTTGTGCCCTCCTTCAAAATTTTCACTTTCTTCCTCGTCTTCACCGATATTTATCTTTCTTTTCTTTAATGAAGCATTCTTAGCTTCTGCAACTACTTTTATCATCAAATTTTTTATTTCATCCGGAACAGAAGCACAAGGCTCAGAATCTTCTCTAGTTCCAGCAAGATGATGCTTAAATCTAAATATGCCTCCACTTACAATCTTTGAGCAATAGTTGCATTTCACTTTTCTTCCATTACCATTAACATCAAATCCATGTTTCCATCCAATATCAGATCGGTTTCCTGGAGCATTTTTACTTCTACTTCTACTAACTGATGAAGATACACTTGGATTAACTTCTCCTGAATTTGATGCGTTTCCCGACATAGTAAGGTAAGCTTTTTCACTACAAATATAAAAAATAAAATGTCCAAAAGTTTAAAAATATTGTGGCAGCACGGTTTTTTAACAATGCAGTATGCAACACTTTATTTTTGAAAAAAATAAAAGGAATGATGTTGTAAAGTGGTGCAGTGCCCGTAACATACTATTATGTTGCAGCTGGAAAACAAAACAATATTTAAAATACGTGTTGCTGTTGCATACCAATGAACCCCACATAAAATTATTAAAAAAATATTTGCTGTAGTAAAGTGCCCGTAACATCAACTTTACTTAAAATCAATAAAATATTATAAGTTGCATTGCCCGTGAACTCAACTTTACTTAAAATCAATAAAATATTACAAGTTGCAGTGCCATAAAAATGTTTAAAAAATATGTTGTTGGCCCGTGACATCAACTCAACTTAAAATCAATAAAAAAATCATGTTGCAGTGCCTGTGAGTGCCAGAAAGTGTTTAAAATATATGTGAGGGAGGCAAGGTCGAACGTGATAGAGGGTTTGCACTTACAGAACGATGAGAACGAAGGTGCGATAGAGGCAAGGTCGAACGTTGAGATCGACGGCGCGACGGAGGCTGAGTTCGAAAGTCGAGATCGACGACGCGGCGGACTGCGAACCTGATGGACGAGAAAGCGACGAAAGGCGAGATCGAACGAGATAGAATGCGAGAGTGCGAGAAAGAAGATGAACAGTGAGTGAATCTTTTATAAATCCTAATCTGATGCGTCCTAAAAACGTAGTCGTTTTGCGTTTTCAAATTTTTTTTCCAAACTCGCAAAATCGGAACCAAAATCGCGATTTTAGGCGAGTTTAGCGAGTCAACAACCGAGTCTAACGATCCTACTCTAAAAACGAGTTTTCTTACGAGTTAACTCGAAAGCATTGTCTGAACTCGTAAACTCGGTCGAGTTAACGAGTTAACTCGCGTTTTCGATAACCATGTCTGTCATAATACATCAAGAAATTTTCACACCTTATGACAGGTGGTCATATCTACGTAATAATAGGTTTTGAACTTATTTACAAGTTTGTCACCGCGTTTCATATTATAACTTATATACAAAATTACGTCATAGTATGTCTTAAACTTATTTACAAGTTTGACACCGCGTTTCATATTACGATTCAGGTATAAAATTATGTTATAATATGTCTTACTTTTATTACGATTCTGCCATCGATCAACCTATTGTGATGAATAATTTTTATCCGTCGTAATAGGTAGTCATAAAAAGATATTTTTTACTAGTGAATAAATTGAGTGATATATAGATTGCAAAAAGTTATAATTGTTGGAGTTAATATATATAGGTATTTGGGTTAAAATAAACTATGGTAAGTGTTATTAGTTTATGCTTTAGATACATTATTTACAACTTTCATTTCTTGTCTTACTTGATTGTTATCCCAAAGTTTGAGGTTTTTGCACCAAACTAGGCATATTCACCTTCAATATTACCAAAATGGGCAAATTTTGACCCAAAGTGAAGTCGTGGGGGGCCCAAACGACTTCAATTGAAGAAGTAGTGCCCCCCTACACGACTTCACACTGTTCATGTGTTCAGTGTTGAAGTCGTGCAGCCCAAAAACGACTTCTGAGTGCTGTAATCGATTACAATGCACTAGTAATCGATTACAGATTGTTGAAATGGTGACCCCCCTGCATGACTTCAATTGAGTAGGCAGAAAACGTACTGGTAATCGATTACGGCACTTGTGTAATCAATTACCAGTGTGTTTTTGGTTGAAGAACCACTCTGGTAAGCGATTACAAGGTTGTTGTAATCAATTACCAGTGTGTTTTTGGTTGGTTTTTGAAAATGATTTTGCAATTAACATATTTTATGTATTGATTGTGCTATACGAGAAGAGAAAATAAATATTAATAACAAATAATAATAGTAATATAAAAAAAATCGATTTGATTACAATTGGGTAAGATTAAGAAAAAACTAATGACGAAATGGACAATTTCCCCTATGATGACCTTCATTGCGGCAGTAAGAGCATTTTTTTGGCTTATCTGGATTGGATTGATCCATTTCATTATGAAGCCTATTTGTAGATGGTCTTTCGGATGCCTTGCGTCGCATTTTAGGATCTGGTATGAAGTTTGGACCTCTATACGCAGACCAATAATCTTGATTTTGGATTGGGTGAAATTGTACTTCGTATGCCTTGAAAATGTTGTTAAGACTGTACACTGGATCGATTATTTGGGTTAGTGGGATATGCGAAAATGCACAAACAACAATGACATGATGACATGGGAGACGAGTAGCCTGGAAGTGACCACAATCACACCACCATTCATTTAGGCTGACCTTATAGGAAAGTGGAACAGGGCGGAAGTGGTGAGGTGTTGAAATTTCCTGAACATCAAATTCAGAATTTTCACGGTTGTAGCGATGAACATGACAAAATGCGGATTGTTGTTGGTTTTTCCTAATGATGTCGGCGATTTGTTCAGGATATTGGTGTCCTGCTTGTAGCATACAGTTTGCCTTTAATCCCCGTTCAACAAACCATGATTGTGTCCTCTCAAATGTTGTTCTGATGAGAGCACATATTGGTAATGAACGTGCTCCCTTTAAAATGGAGTTGGTGCACTCAGCAAGATTAGTGGTCATATGTCCATATCTTCTCCCTCCATCAAAAGCCTGAGACTATTTTTGTAACGGGATTTTATCTTTCCATAATATAGCAATTATTGTCGGTTTGTCCATCAATCTGCACTGGAGAACCAGTGCATTGTAAAATTGTACCTAGGTTTGCTTCCTTGACGGCATGCAACCACCTCGGCATGTGGTTATAAGAGTCCTCCCAGTCTCTAAACTCCATAGCAAGAGCCTTTTGTTTAGCGATCCAAGCTTTTTTGTATGACACAGAATATCCAAATCGACCTTTAATATCTGCAATCAAACTCTTGATTGGAATGGATGGGTTTGTCCGGATTGAATTTGATATGATCGCGGCAATGTGAGTACTATCAAGATTTGTATGATCTTCAGATAGTATTGTTGAGAAACAGGAATGTTGTCCGTCTATATTTTTTATTTCCCAATATTTACGGACTTTGCTATAAGCTGCCCTCAAACGCCATTAAGAACCGTTGTGATATTCCACACAACGAATAACATAAATGTTGGGCTTCGATTCAACGACGGTGTATTTGTAACCGTTGGTTATGTGATAATGTTTGATTGCAGCAATAGTTTCGTCCTTTGACTGGAACTGCATACGTTCATTCAACTCTGCAACGACATGTGCAGATGATTGTGTGATGTGGTTGTCGTTGTTGTCATCTTCAAGTATGTTGTCTAATTCATCATCGGTGTTGAAGTCATCAACGTTATCTAATATCAAAGGTTGTTCGTCGATTAATTGCGATGATGAAGATGCTGGAAAGTTCCCTGATGCCATAATGTTATAGATGTTTGGGAGAATATGTAAGATTGGAGTAGAAGGAAAGCTCTTGGGCGTGCAGTTTGGATGCGAAGATGGATTTGTTAAAGATTGATATATAGATATATATAGAAGTTGTGGGGAGGGGAAGGTTACTTTTGATAACTGGTAACTGGTTGTTACGGTCTGAATTCAAGGTTCCAACAACACATCCCACCGACATCAACATATCCTGGGGTTGAGACCTCTTATTTCGCCTTTCCACCTTCAACACCCGTTCAGTGGAGGTCCATCACCTTTTATTGGAGGTCCTTCCAATTATTTTGGAACCTCGACAACGACTCCACCATCTTCACATCAACACGCTTCATCGTCACATAACGTGTATCGACCGACATATGATTTCCAAAACCTTTAGCAGTCCAATGAAACTCATCCCACGGATGAAGACCAACACACGCAGAGTCCCACACTACAACAACATCAACAAATGTGGAGCTGAACATGGGTGACCGCTTCGATACTATTGATGCTCGAGTTGAGCATGTGGAGCACAACATTGACTATCTGCGTCGTCATTTTGGTCCACATGGTGGATCATCTTCCTAGATGCCTTTCAATTTGTAGTGTCCTTTTCTTTTAATTTAAGCTTCTTCCTTTTGTAATGCATTTTTCATTCAATAAAATACTACAAATTTCATTTATGATTTTGTCTTATGATTTTGTCTTACGATTTTGTCTTATGATTTATACATAAATTAAAAAACTCTTCCAATACATAACAATACATCACAATGTAATCAACAATAATGTGTGCTTACACTAATTCATATCAATACACTTAATTAACTTCCAAATTTTCAAAAACCTACCAAAAACACACTGGTAATCGATTACAACAACCTTGTAATCGCTTACCAGAGTGGTTCTTGCACAAATAACACACTGGTAATCGATTACAGAAGTGTCGTAATCGATTACCAGTACGTATTTGACCTACTGAATTGAAGTCGTGCAGGGGTGTCACAATAACCACACTCTGTAATCGATTACCATTACAATGTAATCGATTACAGCACCCAGAAGTCGTTTTTGGAGTGCACGACTTCAACATTGTAGAAATGCACAGTGTGAAGTTGTGCAGGGGGGACGACTTCTTCAATTGAAGTCGTTTGGATCCCCACGACTTTTCCATTTTCGTAATTTCGGTTGAATTTGTCCATTTTAGTAATATTGAAGGCAAATATGCCTAGTTTGGTGAAAAAAACCAAAGTTTGGTTTCTAGATTAGAAAAGTTGCTTATCACTTTACGATTGAAAAACTATAATTATTTTTAATGACTGAGTATCAACGTTCTATGATATTTATGAATAAACTACCGTTGGAGTATAATAATATTTAAACTTTTTAAAATGAAAATATTATTTGAGTTTATCTCATTGTTTTGTGGATTCCAAAATCACTGTATCAAGATCTTAGCAAACCCTTATCAGATAACGAATGTCCCAACTTCGCTTTACATGTATTATTGTATTGAAAGAGATAAGGTAGGTCTGCATGAATAATCACATTCAACCCATTTTTCTAATACTTTTCATCTCATCGCAGTGTTTGTTTCTAATTTCTTTTTATTATAATTTTTTTTTTGGAATATCTGTCTGCAATAATCAATGAAACTCAGATATTTTGTTTCTGGGTTTTCTCTGTTTAATTAAATCAAACACCTAACTATGTCTATCTCTTTCTCTTTCTCACACATTCCCATAAAACAAAATTCATTGAATATTGCCATAGTTGGCAACTAGTAGGAACATCAACAACACCAAAAATACATATTATAAATAATTAATATTTCTAACAGCTCTAATAAATGTTATGTGTGGGTCGTTACTCTTTTATTATCAGCATCCTTTAATGGATAAATCCTCATTAGAACAAGTTTATTATTTTGAAATAATTAATATTACTAGAATAAATTCTTAATTTATGTGGTCAAATTCGTACTAAATGCATGCTAGACTTTAAGCTCAACTTGAACGTGATTTGGAAATCATCACATCATGTGTCCACCAACCTAGTCATTTTAAGATGAGCCTTTTTCAATCATTTCAAGTTTTTTCTTTTTATTATATAGTATCGAAAACAATAATTTATTTATAATAATATAAATAAATTATGAACCCGTTGAAAAATGTCACCATCTTGCATTTTGTCTTATTTGATAAATACTTTCTGTGAGTGATAATATTATTAATATTACGGATCAATTTAACCTTTTTTCTTCGTTTCTTGTGTAACTTTGTCTTAAAAAGATAATTCTTCTTCTTGCATTCCATTATTAGTACGTATTACACTTACTAAAATAAATTAAAAAAATTAAATATTTTAACTCACGATTTAATCTTTAAATCTAATTTTTCTTTGTCTTTATTTTACATTTCTCACATTATTCATTACATTTCTATTAATATTGTATTTTATCGGTAAATTGGTTCGATGGTTATTTAGTGTGTTTTATAGTGAACTAGATTTGATGTAAATTCTCACTGTAAACACATTGTTTTTCAATTTAAATGAAAGTATTTTAATTTAATATTTTACAATTAATACAAAATTTATGTATAAAATATTTATATTGCAGACCAATTTTATAAATATGTTTAACCTCAATGATTTATCTTCTTATAATGTTAATTAATTAAGAATTTAAGTATTTCTTTTAGATAAAATTTGCTTTCAATTATGTGAATGGAAATATTAAATATGAAAACGAATTAAAGCATTGTTGTTAATTATTTAGAGAAGAGGTAGCAGGAATGGGAAATAAAAGGAGTGTTATTTAACAAACTCAATATCAAAGGAGCAGCTGCTGTTAATTATTATAAGCATAGAACGATGATATTTTGTTATTCGTCAAACAAAATAACACTCATTTAATAACTTAAAATAAAAATATTAATCTTATCTATTTTATTTTTTAATTCAAAAATTATAATATATATTATTATATTATTAAAAAAATTGTAAAGTAAATATAAATTTGTCTTGGCCAACATGCACTGTTTTAAATCGTGTTTGGAAAAGGGAGTCCCATGGTTGTTATGCTGCATTGAGACTTTTTATATTATATTAATTGTAATTTGATATTTCTAGCGCAGCTTATATCAAACTTTATTTATTAAAAAAGGTGGTATACTCGTTAAATAATTTTGGAATATAGTAAAACTTAACCCTAGTCAATTATATTGTTTGCCAGACTTCCATAGATGAAACAGACCTCTAATTCTAAAGTTTCGAATAAACTTATTTTTTTTCAAAAACTTTAATTTACAACATATTTTACCTTTTTCTTGTTCATGAAAAAAATTCAAAATAATATTAAAAATAAAAACTTCACAAAATAATGATTCTGACTAATCTTAAATTAATTGAGAAAACATCTTTACTGACAACAAATGCATAATCATTAAATAAGTCAAAATGAATAAGTTGATTATAACAATAGTGAATCTTTTTATAAAGTGTTATAGAATCTTGTTTTCTCCTTACTTTGTGTATTTCAGGGAAGCCAACATGGTTGAAACTTCGAATTTTGTAGTAACACATAATACAAATTTAGAATTTGAGTATTCAAAGTGGTGGAAAATAGCTAGCAATATACTCTCTTATCCCAGATATAGATATGTACCTAAGTCAAATAAAACTTCAAATGGGTAATCGAATTAGTGGTTTCGTGCTTACGTGCATTGATGTTGATATATTTCAAGAGGTTAGTATGAGCTATGTTTGGGATTGAGCTGAAGGGATGGAAGTCCTTGAAAATTCATTTCGAACCTGTGTACCCCTGAAATCGTTGGCCAGGCAATAAGATGTATGCCTCTAAAGGTTGTGAACTCGAGCGGAACCTAAGACTCATTTCATCTTAAATGGTGATGAGATGGGTTGAGAAGCATCGAGATTCTCTTTGAAGTTCACTAAGTTGTCTTTGTGGTTAACTTATGTTTTTCGAAGTTGGTTGTCGATCTCTAATTTTTCTTGGGAAGTGCTTCACTTGTTGAAGAATGGTACGTCTCAATTATGAGTAATCATTCATGGGAATAGGTTGGTCGTGACGATCTTTCCCTTTCTAAATTGTACAATTTGGATTATAATAAAGATTAGCATGATGTTGCTAATACAATTGTTGAGTTAGAGTTTCAATTAGAATTACTAGTAAAGTCTTAAGCTGTTCTTGCATAACTTGTAGGTTCGTCTAGTGTTGCCTCCTAAGTGGCTTATTTTGGTCTGAGGTGTTTCGGTTTAATTGTAAGAATAATTAAGTTAAGTCGAGGATAACTTTACCGATAAGCATAAAATGTTTTGAGATGTTGAGATACAAGACACGTAGTAACATCTTGTATGTAACTTTTGATAGAAAAAATTTCACTTATAAATCTAAAACTTGAATAAGTAAGAAAGTTATAGATTTTTTTTAGAGTATAAAAAAAAGTACGAGTATAACTCAAACAAGGTGTACTTAGTTAAATTTCTTATAAAAGATAGTTATGTGAGGTATTTGAAGTGTATTAAAAATAATTACCTCATACATAACATACCTCAACAACTATATAATATAAAGGCATGTTATAAATAAAATTTTTGAACTTTAAATATCGTTAAAACTTATTTACTAACCATCAGATACATACAATTGTAATTTGGTATTTCTGGCTTTATTTACTAAAAATTTTGGTCTACTCATTACATAATTTTGGAATATAGTAAAACATAATCTTCAACGACTATGTTGTTTGTCAAAGTTAAAAAAAATATTTTTTAATTCTAAAGTTTTTAATAATATGTTCTTGTGCAAAAACTTTCATATTTTATATTAGAAATAAATTGATCAAATTATATTAGAAAATATTTTAAATAATTATTTTAACATTTAATTTATAAAATATTTTAGTTCTCCTGTTAATGAAAAAAAAACTTTTTTTTTCAAAAGAATATTAAAAATAAAAACTCCTTAAAATATTATCTCTTTCTAATAATTGATTGAAAAATTATGGCTAAGATAAAATATTTCAGAACATTGAAAAATGATTCTTACACCACCCAAAATTAACAGGTCTATATAAAAAAGTTCTCAATTGAAAATTAAGAAAGTTTGTGTGTTTTCATAAATAATATCAATTTTCAATGTTAAGTTTATTGAAATAATATTATTAGGTTAATCATTGTACATATTTTTTCTTTTAAACTTTGTTATTATATTTTTACCTTTAAAAATATCTCAAATATGAAAAGAAGAAACGATATATTAAAATTGTTCTCTCATAAATAAAAAAATAGAAGAATATTAGATATATTAAAATAATATTGATTTTTATTTTGAAAGTTTTGAAAGACTTTTTGGATCTCAATCAGACCAAGAATTAAGCAATGTAAAAGGATAGTAACTTTTGAGATTTGATGCATAAACAAGGCATAGTTAGAGAAGTTTTGGGCCTTAATGCAAGTGGTAAGGCATTTACCAGAATTTGAAGGAGAGTTTAGTGAAGTAACAAAGCCAATGCACAAGTGTAAAATATGATGGCCAAATTTCAGATTTCGATGGATGTGTGAAGTAGATATGAAGATTTTAAAGGTGTCAGATGGATTATGGGTTTTGATGTAAACGAGAGAGACCTTGGACTACTTTGAATTTTCATCAATAAAGTAATATATTTATTGAAAGAGTAATTTTTTTTAAAATTATATATATTTATGTATGTGAGATTTTTTTAAATTATCCGTAAGACAGAGAAAAGAGTCTTAAATGCATAACAAGTCTCAAGCTTGAGAATATTTTGAGTGATTCTTCCTACATTTCACTGTCTTCATCCTGCACCTCCAATTTTACTTCTTTATCCTTTATTAACAAAAAATCAAAAATTAATACCGCACTTCGAAGTGCGTTTTAATTAATTTTTTCCTAACCGCACTTCGAAGTGCGTTTTCTATTTTAATTAATTGTTTCTTTCCTAACCGCACTTCGAAGTGTGTTTCCTATCTATTTAATTGTTAATTGTTTCTTTCCTAACCGCACTTCGAAGTACGTTTCCTATCTATTTAATTGTTTCCTAACCGCACTTCGAAGTACGTTTCCTATTTTAATTAATTGTTTCCTAACCGCACTTCGAAGTGCGTTTTAATTAATTATTGCACTTTAAATTCAAAATAATATTTAACATTACATATAATAATTATTATTTAATTCAATAAACAATTTAATAATTATTTCAATTTCATAAAAAATTAAAAAACTTAAATAAAATTAAATACATAATAAATAATATATTAAGAAAATAATAATATGTTGAAAAATAACAAATTCAACAAAATTTAACAAACAAATAAAATAATTCAAAATATATTAAAACAAAACATTTTATTTAACAACTAACATAAAAAATTAAATTTATTATACTAACCTAATAAAAATAAAACCTAATAAAATAAATATATACTAACCTAATAAAAAAATTAAGAAACTAAACCCTAAAAGAAGTGCGGTTTGTCTCAGCCGCAGATCAAAATGCGGTGGGATCTCCGTGCTTTACGCATTTTGAGCTGCGCTGGTGGGTTTGTGCTTTCCGCAGATCGAACTGCGGTTTCTCTGTGAAGGATATCATTGGAATTAAAATATGTTTTGGAGGTGCAGGAGAAAGTTGCCGCAGTTCAAAATGCGGTTTCTTTGTGAAGGGTATCATTGGAATTAAAATATGTTTTGGAGGTGCAGGAGGAAGACCGTGAGGTGCAGGGAGAATCAATCGATTATTTTTAACATCAAAATAACTTTTTTTTTTCTATCTTTCTAAGTAAATACTCTAGACTCATGAAACATCTTACTAAATATTTATTTTTATGGAATTTAAAGCTAAACTTTATATTTGTGATCTACAATAGTATAGACTTAAATAGAATAACCTCAAGCTCACATGAAATGACAACTTAAAAGGAATAAATTAATTTACCAATTACAAATTATGTATGGCAAACAATTATACAATATTGTCCGTTCTTTATTATTATTGTCGCAATCTCTCTCTTAATTCTCCTACCAACTACAATATCAAAGTCTTTATTCTCATTTCATCCCTATCCACCTACACCTACAGCATCTACATCTTATCCAGAATAGTTTCGAAAAATAGAAATTTTGGCATAATCGTTATTGCCATTTATTGTAATGCAATTCCTCTAAATAAACTAAAATTCAATTGTTGAACTTTTTCTCCAACACAGAAACTATAAAACTAATCTCACATTGGAGTAAAAGGTTAAAATATGTAAAGGGAATGCGGTTTCAGGTCTCGACATCCAAAATTATATTACTTTATTTTCATCAATATACAGTGCAGCAAGAAAAATTAAAGTGAATTTCGAAAGACGTGCCTTTTTTTCTACAAACAAAAGATGTTCCCATGAAGAACCCTAATTCAGTTTAGATGAGCTGTGGTGAGAATTGAGGAAAGAAAATGATTCAGTTGAAATATCCGGAATCGAAATTCCCGAATTAGGAAGCATGCGCTTGGTCTGATATAATAAAAGGAAACACTGAGAGGATAAGCATCGGACACCCATGATGAACAACATTAAACACATAATATTCAAGGTAAACGGGCTTTTCTGGTTCCTGTTCTTGCCACGTCACACCCAACGTGTCAAATCCTTCTTTCTCTCTCACCCATGCCACTTTCCTTTTTATTTTCTATTAATTTTATATATATGAATAATAATCCTTCCTCATTCTCCATCATCTCCACTTAATTTCTTTTCGGCCTTATCTCTATCTTCTGCAACTTTCTCTCTCTGTCTCTCTCTGGGAGTGTGCAGATTGATGACAAGTAACCCCATTACGTGGAAGCCTAAGAGGAGGAGAAGACGAAGAGGACAAGGGTGACTGAATCGCCGCTTCAGGGGCTTCTTGTTTCGTTTTACTTTAAGTTTTTCTCTTTACAAGAAGGTGAATACAAATGGAGGTTCTGGTGGGTCCCGCTTTCACCATCGACGTTCCGGCCGACGGAAACTCCTCAGAAGATCGGATCTTTCTTAATGGGTCACCAGAAAGTGACCGCTCGAACATTCGGATCTCGGGGCCGCCCAAGTTCTTCACTGGCGAGTCGGAAACTTCGTCGTCGATCGGAAGCCCCGACGACAGTGACAACGAGGAGGAAGTGCAGAGCAAGTTGAAGATACGAACTGGGTTGGGGTCTTTGGATGCCATGGAAGATTCTCTTCCCATCAAGTTAGTTCCTTTACTTTCGCTCTCTCGAAAGCCCTCTCGTTTGATTTGATTCCCGTAGACATCAAATGCTTTTTTCCCTGGGATTCTTTTTCTTTTGGGTTGTCTCCAATTGAAATATTTTATTCAAATTTTTTAGCTTTGGATTGTGGTATCTGATACGGGGATGTTTTGGGATTTTTGATAAGCGATGCAGGAGGGGATTGTCTAGTCACTTTGATGGAAAATCGAAATCGTTCTCAGATCTGTCGCAAGTGAGTACTTTGAAGGAGTTGCAGAAGCAGGAGAGTCCTTTCAACAAGAGAAGAAGGGTTCTGATTGCATCAAAGTGGTCCAGAAGATCATCTTTCTATTCCTGGTCCAACCCACAGTCCATGCCTCTTTTGCCTGTGGATGAGGATTGTGATGACGATGATGACGAGGAAGAGGAAGAAGAAAAGGCAAGGAAAGTTCCCTCTGCTTCCTCTTCTTCCTCTTCCTCCTTGGCTGAGGAAAAAAAACCAGAAGATCAAGTTCAGCTGCGACTCAACAGAGTACCAGAATCTTATGCTGCTCATATGAGGCTCAGACTTGGAAGCTTCAAGGCAAGAAGCTTTTCTCTTGCAGATCTGCAAGAGCACGATGACGAGGAAGAAGACGAAGATTAATTGACATTTAACATAGGCTGTTTTTTTTTTTTTTTCCTTTTTGCTGTTTTGGTTTATTCTTTTGTTATTGTTGTTACTAAATAAAATTAAATAGTATGAAGTAAAAGTAACTATGTGAAAAACAAAAACAAAAAAAGACTTGTGCTTCTCTTTTTGCTTTACGTTCAAAGAAGATGAATTTTGTTAAGGAATATACTGTGCATATCCTGTAGGTGTGTGGTAGGAAAGTAATGAAAGCATGTAGGTTCATATAATGACAGAAGCAGCGAAGTTTACTTTTGTGCGATGGGGTTTGTTTGTTTGGTTGGGAATATGGATATTGGGAAGAAGGAAAATTGGGTGAAACCATGGTCGCAGTCACTCGGTGAGGATTTGGAGCGTATCTTGAACAAATCTTATCCTATCCTTTAAACTATGAATAGTTGTACCGAAAAAGAATGAGTTTTTATTTAAAAATGGTATTTATCTATGGGTTGCAAGTTGTGCAGTGTTGTTGTCTTTTCTTCAATGAGAAACGAATTTGAAGTGTTTGATGTAGGTAGGGTAGGGTTTGTGATTTAGGTTTGTTGGTATGAGTAATATTTATGTATATCATAACTTGACTTGCTTGCTTATTGGCTAAGAATACAAGATGGCTAATGCTGACTTTTGAAGGAGAAGAGAGATCTGTTATAGGATCCATTGGAATATCTGTGTGGATGGGGAAGTGTGGGCCCCTTCTATTCTTCTCCCAAATGATAATGGCAAACAACATAGGATTCCATGTGTTTTATTTCTTTTAAACACTACTTATCTTTTAAACACAATTTATCTTAAACTTGTACTGTAGTATGAAAAAAATGTGTAATTTTTGAAGTTTTGATACAAGGGCAATTCCGTGTTGGAGTTGGTGTTTGAAGATTCCGATGTGGTTGAAGAGGTTGACAAGATGTTGGTGGAAGGGTTGCATCTTAGTCATCCTTGTTGATGCTGCAAGACTGGATGGAATATGATTTCTCACTCCCAACAAACATTTTTTTTTTCTTCTTTCCTGTTGTCATTTCTCCATCTTTATCTCCAACAATTAGTCAATGATTTTTTTGGTTCAAACATAATGTTTTCTTTACTTTCTTAGAAAGAGAAGGGAGGAGAATTTATCCACAAAAATAAATATTAAATATTTTTCAATGATTTTACTATATAGTATAAGAAAATTAGGAGAGCTTGAGATTTTGGATTTAAGTATTCATACATTTTATATTTTACTGTTATTGTGTTTTTGTCTCGTAATTTTATATCAAAAATCGTTTTAAATAAAACATGTCATATTGTAGTTTGGGTGTTAGAGTATTAAGAGAACATTTTCTTAGTACAAGAAGATTGGGAATGACACACTGATATGTAAGTTATTGTATTTAGTGTATATGTTGATTAAGAGTGGAAGGGATAAGTGTTAAAAACATTTAAGTATGAAACTTATTTCAAAATGAGTGTTTTCCTGTTTTAACTTTTTTAGAGTTTATGATAATACAACCAAGAAATTTTGATAATTTAAAAGAAGACTATCCCTTTTTAATTAATTATATGTGTTAAAGTGATAATTAACTATCCATTTTTATTGTTCAATCAAATTATAATGAATTGTTAGCTTTAAACCTTAGTTTTATATGATGTGATCAATTAGATTAAATAATAACCGTCTATTTTTATTATTCAACTCTTTGAGAATAATAATGGAAAATTAGACTTAAACCTTGTTTTTATAATGATGCTATTAATTAGATTAGATATTAATAATCCATTTTTATTTTTCAGTCCTTTGACAAAACCAAAAAACATGGTGTTTTTTTTAATAAAATTTTCTAAAGAAAACTTTTATATTTTGTACTAAAAATTTTCTAAAAAAAAACTTTTATATTTTGTATTAAAATAGTTTTTGATTAAGATGATTAGATTTCTTAATAAACGATAATTTTATTATATTTTTCTAGTTTTCTTTCTAATAAAATATGGAAAAAAGTCATTAACATCTTCCATCTTATCTTTATTCATATAGGCCAATAGATAATATATTTATTTCTTTCATTGTTTTTCTCTATTGTATTCAATTTTCATTATGAATCCGGACACAACAACTCTGATAGAGCCATAAAATATTAAGATTCTGCAGATAAAGATGCCTATGCCAAGACCTCACTTCCTAAGGAATTCAAAAACAAAAACAAAAATTTATCCTTCCAAATCAATGTTTTCATACTCTTAACTAAAAAGTATTCAATATATATATTTTTTATCTTTTTTCTTGATAATTCTGTTTATTCAAATACATGAGATGAAGCCTAACAAGACAACAACATAATATTCATCAAATCGTTTTTAAACTAACCAAACAAATCATATAAATTCCAAAATAAAAAAATCATATTGAAAGTTAATTTACGTTTGGTTTCGAAATTCTTTTCTCACTCAAATGTAAATACCAAGGTTTTTATGACCAATTGCAAACTCTAATAACTATAACTAATCCTTTTTAGACCAAAATGATTTGACTTGGACTTTTTCTTAAACAATTCCAAACTAAACTAGGTCTATGCTATATAGTTTACACTCCACTTGTGTTTTTCTTATTTAGTATTGGGTTTCAAACAGTTATGCACTTAAGAAAAACTTAATTAATGAAATGCATCTTAAACAATATATGGTTATGCTCTGCATTATTTTTTAACACTCACAAAAGGAGACTGTGATTTTTATATTGAGGAAACCCATTGAATCTATGTGAAAAATAGGTTGAAAGAGGATTGAATTCCAAGAGTATAATAGGTTTTCATGGTTTATAAATTCTGTAATAATAGTTAGGTGGAAAGAAAGTTGCATGTTAGTTCTTGGAAGACAAGGTATAATAAGTATTCATGGTTTATAAATTCTACTACTTTTTTTTTTAATGAATGATTTCAAAGTAAATTACCTAAAATTTTGTATTATATGGGGATTTGTGCAAATGATGGAATTGTAATGAAATTATGCCACAGACACATAGTTTTGCTAACTGGTGTCTTTTAAAAAAGTGAAAAAAATAGTTTTTATCATTAAAAAAAACACCAATTGAAAATTATACAATAATTATTTTCAATAAAAGAACTTTGTCCTAATACGTGTAAAATATTACTTTTTCAGTCTGTATTAGTGATATTCTCTTGTGTTATTACTGTTCTAATTTGTGCAAACACTTCATGACATCAACTTTTCTTATTTCATTTTCACATTTTAAAATCTTGGTCTAAAATGAAATAACCTTTAAAAAAAAAAACTTTATTTGGTCAAACTGTGATATTGTATTTTGAGACACACTTTCAAGCCTTTGAAATTGTCGGAATATCATCAAGAGAACCTCTTCTAACCTTCTTTAGATGAGTTATCACTTCATAAAAAAGAACTTAGTTTGGATTTGAAGATAGAATGACATAAATTTACTTTAAAAATTGCAAAAGAACAAAAGATAATGATAAAAAATTCAAAAACTATTTTATGTAATTTTCTTTATAATGAAGATTTAAACGAACATAATTATATAATATTTATATTTTTTATTTATCATAATGAAATAAAATAACTGATATAATATTATTAAAATAAATATTAAAAATTATTTTATTAAATCATATCAATCACGTCTATTATAAAATTTTCACTTAACCCTGTCCACTTTTCCTTAATTTGAACATTCAAAGTTAGTTTTATTTGAGAAAAAGAAAATAAAAAGACAAATAGTTTTAATTATGGAAAAACTTATAAAAATAAAGAAAAGATTATAATAAATATGATTAAATTTTTTGTTTCAGTTTACTTTAATAATACTAATTTTTTATTTTATTATAGTAAATAAAAACATAAATATTAAAAAATACTAATGTGTCTCTATTTATGTATAAATCTTCCTTCTTATGATTAAAAACTATATATACTATTATTTTATTTTCAAATTTGATGATTATTTTTTCATTGTTTTGTATTTTTTTCTCCTTGTACTATATATTTGTTTACACATCCAAATACCCTATGAAAGTTAAAAGAAATACTTTTTTATTTTATTTTCAAATTTGATGATTATTTTTTCATTGTTTTGTATTTTTTTTCTCCTTGTACTATAAATTTGTGTACACATCCAAATACCCTATGAAAGTTAAAAAAAATACTTTTTTATTAGTAGCTCAAGTGATGCTTATATTTTAAAAATGATGTACTTCAAATTCACATTCTTATAGTCTAATAACATTCATAATATATACTTTTGTTTTAAAGGATTTATTGTTAGGAAAGATAATACTGAGTAAAGATCTCTTCTTCTTTTTTCTTACATTATTAGAAAATAAAATTTATAGAAAAAAAACATAATTCACATGCAAAAAAGAAAAAAATATAAAACATAATTCAGATAGAAAAAAAACATAAAACATAATTCCCATCCGAGGAATAAAAACACATATAATTATATGCTTCTCAAAGACATGGATAGACATTTTCACTTTCTTAATTTATTTTCAGTAATATCTAAATTTTGTCTGTTCTTAGCATGTTGGTATGTGTTGCTTTAATATATGCTAGCAAAGTTAAATCCTTTTATTAATTATAATATTGAAATTTATCATCATGAATGAATTATCATATTTACATATTATTTCGTTTAAAAATATACTTCAAACTCATCTAATTTTTGGTTTAACAGATTTTTCTCTCTCATTTTTATCCATTTCTACCAGTACTTTTGATTTCTTAATTTAATTTTAACAATTTTTAAAAAATATTATTAACATTTTTTTTTTCTAAGAAGAAAGAGGGGAGAAGAAAGAAAAATTTATCAAACCATTATGGTATGCGCCACGTATTAGATGTTACAATGCGTTACCTATCAGCTTGCGCCGTTCCATTACGCCTCTTCACTCCCTCCGGTTCCAACTTCGCTTTCTCAAATACTAGCTTTAGGGTTACGCATTCTATATTAACTCGGCCGAGTCAACTCATATCAATCTCAATGAGTCAACCCGCCGCTGATCTCAATGTTGTTGCCACAACCAAAGATGGACTGCAGCAGCCGGAAAATACAGATGTTGTGGTGCAGTACGTGGTGCTCCGGCGGGACCTGATTGACACTTGGCCACTTGGGAGTGTGGTCACTCAAGGTTGCCATGCTTCTGTTTCGGCCGTCTGGTCCAACAAAGATGATCCTGACACAGTTGATTATTGCAGCCCTGACAAAATTGATTCTATGCACAAAGTAAGGCTTATCTCTCTCAGTTATTTTTTGTTCGTCTGATAAGTGAAAGTCAAACTCTAGATCACAATGTTCATGTTGTGTTGTCAAATTGAGCCTTCTAGTACGTGAATTTGTTTATTCTTTGGACTTTTTGTTGTTGAATTGGGCAAACCTTGCTTGGTATGGTTCCTAAAGTTTGCGTTTTATCTGTTCCTAGTAATGCTTAAAAACCTAATCTATTGTAATGGCAGTGGGTTATTACTTGGAAGAAACTAGAGTAGTGAAAGAAAAACATGGAACTTCAACCTTGTAACGGGATTTCACCTTATTTCTTGAGCTTTAGATAAAGCTAGACGTATGGTTCATATTGGCATTGGCTAAACTTTTACATTGCTGAAATTTGAGGTGTTGGAAGGAACCTTTCTTGAACTTATTTATAGGAACAGGTGAAATAGTGTTGACATAGATTCTTCAGAACATGTTGATTATGATGCTTTCAATTCATCAAGACAAAATAGAATCATGATAACTCTAATACTAGGCCTTATTAAATCTTTAACTTCTTCAACGTATTAGCATTGTACTACCATGAATGTTAGTGACCATCTTCCCTTCCTTCTACATGATAAATCCAGTAAACTAAAGATCAACATCACTTGTAAAAGGCAAATAAGAAAAGAGAAATTCTATTTTCATTGATTAAACAGTTATATATATAAATAGTATCACTAGCCCACAAATTGAATGAAGAAAGTAATAACCCTGACCTGTAGCAGAAAACAATTTACTACATGTAAAAAAAAAATGGTTTTAATGAGAATTTTACTACTGTCGAAGTATGGATGGGAATAGAAAAGTCTCACATTCGGGTGATATTTCTAAACAAATAGAAATTAACACAAAATGCATAAAAATCAAATCAACAAAATTATTCATTGGGATATATATGATTTTGAAAGTCAAAGGATTCTTTCTTTCTTGGTCTTGTAAAATAAACGACCAAATTTTGTTGTTCTCTGTGAAAACATCCTAATAGTTTTGAATGAATATCATAAGATTATTTTTAATCTTTAAAAATCTTCGTTGAATACTACATTTTTTTTTAATTAAAGTCTTTTAAAATACTTTGAAATCCCAATTGAATACAACTTTTTTTGGATATTAGCATGCTGTGTTCGTTACGTGCTCTGTTTAGCTAGTCATTGATAGTATGATAAAATCAAAAAAATTCCCAATCAATCAACTTCAAACTGCGTCTGTATTATGAGAAAAAATGTATACCGTTGCATTGTTCTTCATGATGGATGGAAATTTGTTCACTTCTTTGTTGAATTTACCTATGATTTGCTGAGGTTGCCAAATAATAGCCTTTAGAACAATGGTTCAGCGTCTCTGTTTTATTTTTTATGTGAGCCCTAAAATATCAACCTCTAGATTTGCATGATTTTATGCTGTATTGTACAATATCGAGATTGCCATCCTTTGTGTGAATCGAGATTTTGAATATATCATGCTGGAATACTGAATTCCAGCATTTTGAGGTGTGATAACAATATATTAAAGTTGAAAGTACAAATATGCTCTTGACATTGCTGAAGTTTTGTAATTGTCAATATATGATTTCATAATTTGTTCTTCATCATTTTTATGTTCAATTGACCATTAATGTTTCTGGACAGCAATTCTGGATTATCTGTGATATTTTTGTGACATCAATTTTAGTTCAATTTTATCCACTTAACTATTTTTTATATCCTCTGTTTACCTTTGTAATAAATTTTGGAGAAGTTTACGTTAGATTCCATCCAAACTGTTTATTGCATTAATTTTATTTTGCATGAATATCTTTAAGTGGATATGCATTAATTAATTAGATTGCTGAAATTCCCATCATTTTAAAGGTAATTTTGGAAAAACGATTCAAATTGTGGATAAGTTTACTAGTACTAATTAAATAAACCAAATTTCATATTCCCATCATCTAGAGGCAATAGCATGTATATATGCATATGGTGTTTCTGATTGATTTTTTGGTATAACTGAGCATCCAATTTATGGTTAAGTGGCCGCTGAAAATCGTTTGTAGGTTACACTCGAAGTAAAGGGAGAAACCCAGATAAAAAACTTGTCTGAGAAGCTTACATCTGGTGGGATCATTCACAAACTGTGGATTGAACAACCTGAAAACATACCTACATGCCTTGCCACAAAACCATACCCCAAGTCAATCGTATCTCCTTATTTTAAGAAGTTGAAACTCTGTAAGTGATTTCTTGTTTGATGGTTCTTCTATTTTCCCTGTTGCTATAATTTGGTAGAAAATGTACTGAACTATGATTGATAATCAGGGAAATTATTATTCTGTCTTCTCCCCTTGAAAATAACTTTAGAGCAACTGTAGTGAATGTCACTAGCAATTCAAGTCCGATATCAATTTCTTTTAACTAATGGCCCGGGATGGGGGATGTTGTGCCTTGATTTTTGAATGAACCTTATCGTAAAAAATAAAAGAAGTTCATCATTTCTTCTGGCAAGTTAATTGGGGTTGTGCTTGTTTGCATACAGTAAAGAGAGGGTTTGGAGTTTCTTTTTTCTTGGGCTTACGTCCCAGTGATCTCCCAAAGAGTTATCCAGTTTGCATGAGTTATAGAATCCCTCTCTTATCTCAAATCAATGTAACTACATTAACTGATGTCTCCCCTTTCAAATATTGTTTTCTTCTGTGTACTAATATTTTAAAATTAACATAAAAGATCGGCAAAATAATTGCTTTCTTCTCTTATGTTAGTTTCAGATTTCAATTTGTACCTTATCCGTATTTTGTAACAAATCAGTAGTGATTAGCATATTTGCAAAAACTATGCAAATTCATTACAAATGGATTGGCATGCCTGTTAAATGTGCAGCATGATGTAAAAATTATTAAATCTGGTGCCTTGTTTATGAATATGAAGTTTAGTCCCTTATTTTATTTTATAGCTGTAAAATCCATTGTTAGTATTGGCTTTTACAAGTTTTTAAGATTGTGACAAAAGGTTGCTTAGCTCCCTAATTAAGTGTTTATAGTCACTCACTCTTGCTAAAAAAGATAGACTACTATTTTTACATATAAAAAGCATTCAAATTGGACTGTCTTCTTTCCTTAAAGTTTACTAGGGTTCTTGAATTTAGTGTTTATTTCCCATTTACTTTTGTTCCAAACAAAATTGGATTGTTCTACTGACTTTAGGTTCACTGAAATGTTTGAATGTAAAGAAGTATCCCACAATTAATTAATGATCTCGAAAGTAGAAAATCGCAGAACATGGAAGAACTGTGAGTGAAAGGAAAAGGTGTGGACAGAGAGTAGATAAAAACTTAGATTTCAGAAATCATTAAGTCATCTCATCAGGTTCAAATATTTCACAGGAAAAGTAATATACATGGATACAAAAACTATGGCATATCATCTGGTACCTACCAAGTAGAAAATAAAATCCCTACAAATACATAGTAAAAAGGCCTGATATATATATATATATATATATATATATATATATATATATATATATATATATATATATATATATATATATTATTGGAGGACGAGTGGTCTGGTGCAGATGGTGCAGTAATACCTGCGTTTGGTTTTGAAGTATAAAGGCAGAAAACAGAAATTCCATCGGGTCTCTACGTCCATAGCTTGAATCATCCCTCCGCAGTAAGGGCATGCACCAGGTGCTGGCTGTCTGGACAACACCTTCTCATCCTCTCCACACACAAACACTAAACACATGATCTTCTCCTTAATCTCTTTCTCCCTTTGTTTTGTCGTGCAACTTCTTATTCTCTACGACCTTGGATCCAACACTGCAAGATATAATGATGTCTTCCAGGTAACGCTTCAGATTCTTAGCTCCAAAGAAACGCGTTTCCCACAATCCCTTTTACTTTTCTTATCAATGTTTTTCTTCTCCGCGTCCTGTTATGCCCACACTTTCCTCGCGTCAACTCTTGTCTCTTTCTCTTATTAATAATTTTTCCAAAATAATATTTCATTAATAATTTTTCCAAAATAATATGATTATTATAAATCCTCAAAATATAACGCTAATTTATATAGACTGGCTCACAGAATATTTATATAAAGGCTGACGTCTATTTATGCGGTCAAGTTGTTGGTAAAGCAGATTCTGAAGTGGTGCTAACTGCTCCACTGCTCCATCAATAAATTCTGGGATTTGCATCATAGACACGTATATCATATAATCTATTTAATCAGATACGGAAATGATCCTATATGTAAAATTATGCTATAGAATGGGTATCATAACTAATTAGGTTAAATAGATCATTACAAAGTTAACCCACCAAATTAGAAAAAATAATTGAAGGTTAGCTATTTTGGGTATAGTAACATACTGGGGTGGAATTTGACAAAGACATTCGACTTCAGATTGTAATGGGCCAAATTCGAAAAGTAGAAATCCACTATATTTTATTAACCAGTTTTTGAATTGTTTTGTTCACAAAAACAAAAATGAGTATTAGATTCTATTTTGCGTGTTCACATCAATTTTGTATCTATCCGGGTTTGAGATATCTTGATTAACACGAAACTTATCAATTTCATGAATAATTTTTAAACTAAGGAATCTGGGTGAAAAACTTTTATTCTATCAATACAATTTAATCTTATTTTATGATTTAGTCATTTTAGTATCTTGAATAATTTTAAATCTGTGTTCATGCACAGATTTGTTTATTTGTGTATTAAGATATTTTACAGTCTTACTTGCTAACAGACATATTTTATCTATTTTACGTCATCTTTCTTCTTAGTTTTAGTAAAATAGTCAAAAGTTTTTTTTTTAAGTCAAAAAATATATAATTATTATTTATAAGTTGCACAATAAATTTAAATACTTAAGTCCCATCGATCCAATCTAAATCAATCTATTTCTTATGAGATTGATTTTGGTTAGATTTGACAAGAAGATTATGTGAACCTAATCCAATTAAATAATGAGATTAGTTAAACACTCTTATTATTTTCCATCACGTTCATCTTTAAAAAGGAAAAAGAAATCATCTGCATTCCTTTTGTTCTAACAAAGAAAAAATGAAAAACCTAATAAAGTAGGAGTTGCATATATCTTCCTATGGCCACAATCTGATCCTGTGGTGGAGAAAATAATATTCTTCCACTTGCTTGTTCCTTTTTTTCTTCATTGAAAATATATTTATTGAAGTGACAACTATGATAAAGAAAAATAAATGTATACTTTCTAATATAATATTATTGGTTTTAATATAAATAATTGTAGTAGCTGAGAACATGGTGACCACGATGATGCTTGAAGCTATGATTCATTCCCCATCACCGGAAGATGCAGTCACAAACATCTTGAATCCATGGACGAGAAAAAAAAGTGAGTAAAATAAAACCATCATCGCTTAGCCTAATACAACAGAATTAGATTAGAAAGCAAAAACACAATACATGGTATACCCTTTTCATGCATACATCACTTGGCAGCTACTAGGTGAGAATTCGCTAAATGAGCTAGGAGCCTCCACCACCTGCCATGTCACACAAACGTCAGCAGCACAACCTTTGACATCTTGCTCCATGCTGGAGACTGTCTCAACAACCCCTATTGCCACATTCAACCCACAAGATGCCACGTAGATTCTGTCATCCAACCCCGTGGCACAAAACGGTTTCTTCATAACTTCTCTTGGAAATCTATCACCTGCCACAGGGTACCATGTGTCATGCTCCTCGTCGTACACCTTCACCGCGGAATCTCCACACTCGGCAATCATAAAAACTCTTCCGCCAACGGTCACACCCACCCCAGTCCACCCTTCTCTCATTCCTATGCTCATCTCCTGCCACGTGTCCTTCTCCACCTCGTAAACCCAGCCCCTAGGCCGGAACATGAACGGCCACCACCACCCCTCCGTCACATATACCCTTCCCCCTGCCGCCACAACCTCGTACCTCTCTAACTCCCCTCCCAACTCACTCCCCTCCTGCCATGTGTTGCTCTCGGGATCGTACACGCCGGTGGCACCGGCTCTCCCCACCGCGACGATCCTTCCCTCCACTCCTTCGGCAGCCACAAACTCCCTCCCCTTGGGTCCCCCAGCCACCGACCACTGGTTCGTGGCGGCGCGGTATGTCAGGGTTTCTTCGCCGTTGATGACGAAGAGCTTCCCCTGGCGCGGCAAGGCGGCGCAGGCAAGCGGCAACATGCAGGTGTCCTCCGGCGAGGGCATTTGAGGAAGAAGGAACCAACGGGCAGAGGAAGGATCAAGCGCCTGCCACTGAAGCTTTCCGGTTTGGGAATGGAAAGCGAGAACGAAAAGGTTCGGATGGGAAAGCGTTTTCTTTGAGAAGATAAAGGAAGGATTGGTTATTGCTCTGTTCCAAGTGGAAGAAACAGAGCGAGAGAGAGCCTGGTAAGGGTAGGGAACGTGAAGAAGACATAGCTCTGCTACTTCGTTGGGCAAACCCGGAATAAGGTCTCTGTGTTCCTTTTCTCCTTCGAAGTAAACCATGATGTTTGGTGTGCAATGATGAAATGAAGAGCGGAAGAGAAGAGATGATAAAGGAGAGAAGAAAGAAAAGTGTGAATGATTGAGTTGGAATGATGGATGATAGATGATGGGAACTGCAGTGGAAGTGGGCCATGGCGTTTGTGGGCCCATATCGATCACTCCTAACATTAAATAACATTTCATGCTTTTTCTCCTTTTTCACTCTTTTTTACCCTTCAATTTATAAACTAAATCTTTAAAAATCATAAAATAGAAACTAATTAATTTATGCTCCACAATAATATTTCTTTTAAAAATTAAATATACGGGTTTTACAGAATAAACTAATATATTATTAAAGCAACCATTTCATCTAAATTATATTTTTATTAGAATATTTATTTTCAGAAAACTGCGATAAACTGTACTGAGAGAAAAGTTAACAACTTTTAAATAAAACAAAACATGCATGTGTAGTTGCAGATAAAAATTGCAACGTAGTCTAATTTTTCTTCAAGCGGTAAATAAAAACAAAACATTTTTTCACGAGGACAAGGTTGTAAAACATTATATGCTATGTATCTATGCACTCTTTTCCTTACATTCGCAAGGAGACAAGGTATGGTCCATATTTTTTGTAATAATAAATAATCTCGAATAAATATAACACACGTATAGATCACAAACTTAAACCTTGGGAAAAAGAAAAGGTAATATAAATGCTATGTCTCCTTGTTTGTGTAAGTTAATTTTATTTTTGTGATGCCAATTTTTATATTTTTTTAGTCATACATTGGTATCAGTATTGCTTGTCTAGTTGTATAAATATATATATCTATTGACTTAAATCCCATGACAATGAAAAGTATGTGATAAAAGGATAAATTTGTAATTATAAGCTATGATTGTTATTTTCTGCTCATGTGTATTTTTCACCCTCCTCATTTTTAGTATATGCATTTCACGGCCTATAAATAGAAAGTGACCTTATTCCGTCACCTTTCGTTTTCTTATGTGCAGTAGATAGTTGAAAGCAAAGAATGTATTACTAAAGGAAAATGACACTTGAACAACCATTTTTGACAACATTTAAACACGCGCACACGTGTATAAATTTGAGTGATCCATTTTTATTTAATTTTTTTAACTGGACCACTCAAATTTAGACACGTGTGCGCGTGTCTAAATGTTGTCAAAAATGATTGTTCAAGTATCATTTTCCATTACTAAATAGCCGTTGAAAATGTCTAATATGCTGCAATGAAACTCTGTTTCCACATGCGCATGACATTTGCCATTATAGTACACACTCGATATTAAGGTACATTCAACAATCTAACTTAGGCTTAGAGAAACAACCTCCACCTTTGGTTATAAAATTATATTATAAAATTATAAAATAATAAATTTATGAAATTGCATGTGATGACATGTAAGTAGGATAAAGGAACAAAACAACACTCACATCACCTAACCTAGTTACAGAAAAATTAAATGAGAAAAATTTAATTAAAAGTTATAATTTTTTTAATACTCAATAGAATAAATATTTAATAGAAAATCTTGTGAATATGCCTAAATTTATCAAAAGCTTAAAATTTAAAAACCTTTATAATTGTAAAATTACAAAATTATAAAATTGGACCATTAAATAAGGTAACAAATATGATAACAGTCCTATCATCCATTGACCACCACATCACCTAGTTAAAAAAAGTTAAACAACATGAACTTAATTAAATTTTGAATACTAAATTGATTATAAATATTTAATAAAAACTCAATTAAAATTTTTTAAATTTATCATAAATTTGAAACTTAATTAAATATACCTCAAATTTAATAGGGTTAAATATGTTTTTAGTCCCTAAACTATTGGTCATTTCTGGTTTTCGTCCCTCTTCCAAAGTAAGGTACAATTTGGTCCTCATTCTTTAGAAAAACGTTCGTTTTAGTCCTCAAAATTTTGTTTTTAGTCCTCGTTTTAGTCCTCAAAACGTTCGTTTTTTCGACTAAAACGAACGTTTTTTTAAAGATTGAGGACTAAATTGTACCTTACTTTGGAAGAGGGACGAAAACCAGAAACGGTCAATAGTTTAGGGACTAAAAACATATTTAACCCAATTTAATATTGTGTATCACTATTAATTATTGATGCATTTTAACAAATTTAAAAAGGATATGATTGTCGAACATAAATCTAACTCACATGATGAATTAACACCACTTACAATCCAACATTTTAAAATAATGATTTTATGGGTTTTCAACTAATGTGTTTATCAAACGAATTTAATAAAAAATATAATAATAAGACTTGAACCAAATTGAATAAGAGATTAACATCATTCTTATCCTAAAACCTTAAAAAAGAAAATGATGAAACTTCACATATGATTTTTTAAAAGAATTCACTTAAAATAATAATAACATCAATAATAAGATCACTTCAAACCTAAAATCTCACACTCATTCTTAAATTCTCAACAAGTATTAATTGTTTAATAATAATACTTTGACACAACAAAAGGAATAAATACACTCATTTGATAATCTAAAATAATAATATTTTATTTATATTTATATTATTTTTATTTAAAGTTATAATACATTATTATATTATTAAAAAGAACTCAAATATATGTACTTTAACCAAAGTGTTAAAGTAATTTTTTCCTAATTATTCATCATTATTTATTTAATATTTGTGTTTAATGTTATTCATTTCATTGTTAATGTCATCTTACATAATATTATCACTAAGTTTTACCGCTATATATTATTATATACATTCAGCATATCTAAAAAAAACCTATTGACTCTTAGGACGCAACGCCATTGTTCTCTTTCTCTCTTCTCCCTCGTAAAAAAGTTCAGAGTTTCTAAAATCTTTTTTAATATTATGGGTGGTGTTAAAGAACGAGAAGAAGTAATAAACACAAAATATGTTAAAATTTTTAGAACGAGACGAGATTCAGAATTTACAATCCAACTGCTTAAATGTTTTATTTTGTTTTTGGTTTCTATTTTATTAACATTTTAATATATGAATCCGAAATTAAGGGTGTGACTTGTGTTATGCAGTTGTACTTTAGCCCGCGGTGCCAAAGGAAGCTTCTTTTATTTTTGTTGTTTTCTCATTGTTTTTAACATTTTAACATTTGATGTTTGTTTCATGTCTGACCTCGGATTTTTCATACTCTTTTCGTTCTATAATTAGAACATTTTTTAAAATTAATCTTTATATAGGATATGTATCTTAATATACTTTTAAGTTATTTTACAAATGTTAATAATAATAAATGAATTATCATTGATTTGAGAAATAATAAATTATAACGATTATGGATGTCAATAAATATATATTCCATATTATTCATAATATAAGTTTAACAAATTTATTATAATTTTGAATATTAATTTAATTTTAAGTTTAATTTAATTATATAATAATTTTTTTTCTTTTTTTTATTCCTCGCCACACTGCTATTAGTGTTGTCTTATCTTTATGTTTATCCTCACAATATATATTTCCTACTCATTCTCTTTTTCTCATCATCGTTTTCTTTCTTTTTCTTAAACTCCATCAAAATAAAGAAAATCAACCTATTTTAACTCAATCAATTCTTGATCTACCAAAAATGAGTTTAGTTGGACTAACTCAACTTAAAAGCAGACTAAAACAAAAAAAATTACTAAGTTACTAAAAAATATATTTATTAATAATACAAATTATAAATTATCGAAATTGTACTTTGTGTTTAGACGATAATTGACTAGATGAGATCACCAGAGAAATTCGACCGGTCAAGTAGTGTATCAGTCACAAATCAAACATAAGTAGTTTATCAAATCAAAGATAAATAGATCATCAACGGAATGGTTGAAAAGGAGAGGAAGCCGAACAGACGTACCTAGTATCAGCCATTCTTGAATACCATGTTAAATTAAGATTATGGATAAGCATTTAGATCATGATTTGGCCGCAATTAAGGTTCCACTAATCTCATACACATATCGAAACTTATAAATAAAAATCACAAGTAAAAAAGTATCTGAATTCATTTAATGTGAATTTAAGATTTCGCTTTGATCCCGATCGAATCAATTACTGATTAAGCATCATAGTGCCTTTAACGTGTACTTCTGAACAGTTTGAAATGTGAACAAAAGAGAATTTAAAACTAAGACACATATTTACTTAAACAAATTTGAAACAAAATGTAAAAAGTATGTTTTCAAAAATCCTCGATCTTATAAACGAAACAAAAATATTTTACTAAAGAAAATTCTAAGGACGGAATAGAAATTCTTGTAGCGATTATATGTTCGTTAAAACATAATATTATGCTGGAATAGATACATGTTTATAGCATTAAACATTTTCATAGTTCAATGAATCTCAACCCTTTACTTAAGGGAAGAAGCAGTAAGAGGTGACAAAGGAAGAGGACAAAATCATTTTCTCCTGCATCACATCACGCACCAGTGTTTTGGTCCAGAAAGTCAAACGGCATAAATTATTAAGTAGTCTTAACACGTAATCTTTAATTAGCAACCATATAGCATATGATTAAATTTAATAATAATAAGTACACATCACCATTGATTGAACTGCAAACATCATATAGTCCTTTAGAACGTTATAAAAATAGATCAACATATAAAATGAAGATCCATTATTAATTTATTATTTAAAGATTTTTGGTAAAAAATGATATTAATATGTGATGATTAATTTAAAAGTTACTTCCTAATAAAGAGTTTCGATAAACATAAACCTAACAATATGTATATCAACATGTATATAGATATTGTTTTGTATGTTCTTTAATGGAAATACCTAAAAACAATTTATACAGCTCCAAATAGCATTTCAAAATGAATGCTTGAACAGAAGAATTGATTGAATGAATTGAAAATACAATGTAACCTCTAGCAGCAAGGATGGTCCGTGACCATTTTCTTGAGTTCCTACTTGGTACTGGTCCCATCTCCATGCTTTCTCAGCTTTGAAAAAAACGTTATAAGAAGACAAATAACTGAGGTTGTTACTGTATACAGAGAGTTACAACTCAATTTTAATTTCCTGAACTTTATATTGGTTTTTAGAATAGTTAAGTGCAATAAGGTTTTTTTAATGATGCTTTAGTTTGTGCTGGACCCAGTTACACAATTATGGCGTTCATCCCTTGACCCTGAAGCATCTCATATCCATCTTGATTGGAAAAAGCACGAGTTGTACTTACAGCCATCCGAATCATTTTTTAAGATTTACTTAACATCATTGGAAAAAAGGTAACATCAAACCGAATCTTTTGACCTTTCTTCGTGCTTTTGAAAGAAAATTTTTGAATCACTGTGTTGAAAATATAAGTGTGAGTTTAAGTCTCACATTGGATAGAAATGAAAAAGTAATATACAAATGTGAATCGAATCTTTTGACCTTTTTTATGCTTTTGGAGGAAAAATTTTGAATCACCGTCCAAGTGTAAGTCTAAGTGCCATATTGAATAGAAATGAAAAAGTAGTATATAAAGGTGAAAGATTTATTAACCTATTATCTTAAGATTTTGGATAAAAAGTGGTGTCGATCCTTTATATAGTTAATTCAGATGTCATTGATGTTTATGTAACCCACAAGAAACATCCTCTTTAATAGACCCAAGACACTACACACTCATTTCTCCTACTCTTTCTGCTCTCACCACCAAACCTTTCTTTAGTTGACACTCAAACTATACATAGCAGAAAAATTACAGAAAATGTAGTGTTGTCGTTGCTTTTAAAGAAATATAACCATGTCAAAGTGAAATTACTATTTATAACTTTTGTATGTTCTCTGGATTACGAGTTCTCAAAATGCAATGCAATGCTCTATTCTTAACGAGCAAGACAAGATTAGTGCTCCAAAGAGAGAATAGTGAAAAACAGAGATATCAGTAGATGGATGAGTCTTTGTTAAAAGATAATTTGAAATATTATAGGAAAAATATGTTATTTGAATTAATAAATTTTTAAAAAATATATGAAATTCTATGTGGTATCTATCATCAAAACTGCTTCGGCCAACCTGGACTCTACCACACATGTATTAAAAAAGTCATTGCAAAAAAAAACATTAGTACTATTCGAAAGACACAACACAATGTTAATTTTTGACATGATATTTTGGTCATCATCATTTTCCTATTTCTTTATTAAAACAAAAGCTCTAATATCATAGTTGAGAATCATGTAATAGGAAAATAATCTTTCATCAAAAGAGACACTCACATATAAATATAAGAGCATAAATAAAATACAATACTCACATACTTCAGCAACGGAAAAGTATTATTAATCAATATGCTGTTATTTTTTAACAAAAACTACAACCTTATGTAATTTTTTTTCTTTCAAAAACTACAAATCATCTCATCATGCAATTTTTTGGACAATAGTTACAAATCTTTCTATTCAATTTTCCTAACAAAAATTACAAACATTTTCATATAATTGTTTTTAATAAATATCCAAATCTTTTTACACCCAAAATGCTTTATTAAATATTGTGATTACGTCTCTTAAATCAATTGTTTATTTTTATAATATTTTTAATCCTCCCCTTTTCATATTTTGTGTGAAACTTTATTAAACTCAATCAATAGTCATCATCAACTACCAAAATATTATCAAATCAACATTACTTTTTCAAACGAATTGACAATGATTTTCCTTTAAGTTAAAAATAATCGTGATTTTTTCCAAAATGATAAATGCTTTTAGCCTAAAGTTAGATAATCATTTTTCTAATGTTTATGAAAAGAATTTTGTTGAATCTTGACTATTATTATTTTTAACAAAGGAGAAGAACCTTTCAACTAAAAAATAACATTAATGAATAACATTAAAATTAATTGGGATGGAAGTAGAAAGATAAAGAAGAGAAGGGAAAAGATAGAAAATTTAGATGTAAACCTTGTAGAAAACTTTAATAAAAAATAGTTTTAACCTAGAAGTATTTAAAAATTGGGATCATTTGTTACTTTTAAAAAAATACCAACATTTTGAACATAACTCTTCTTTCGAGGGACTAAAAAAGGTATTAAATTTTTAAATTATTAAATATTAATTATTATTAAAATAAAGTTAGTATTTAGAAATTATAGAAGCCTTTTGTAACATCCCAAAATTATACAGTCAGCAACTATATAATAGAATAATCACATATATTAATATGGCAAAACAGTTTTAAAATTTAAGGGAGCAGAAATTCATAAATGGCCGAACGGCCTAATATACAAACATAAGAAACGAGCGATTACAAAACACTGAGGACGAACGGTTTACAAAATAAAATACCGAACGTCCAAGTATTTACATCCAGCAAAAGAGCGCTCGCTCGCAAGCGGCCCGCTATCCAAAATACACTAACTAAAAACCGAACGCACTACTGTTCGGCCTTCACTTCTACTTCCATTAGATTTTCTTCCGCAATGAATCCTTCATCAAGCGTTTGCTCCAATGAGGCATCTCCTTCTGCTCACATCCACACGGATGATCATTGCATTTGACATGACGGGCATACATATACCGACAACACAATGGAAATGCAAGGGTAAGCTTATTGAATTTAATTCAAGTAAAACATACAGTTCATACATACCAAATATATCATTTAACTCACAACACATGCATTCAATTCATCCCTTAACTCAATCAAAATCCTGGAACTAGACCGACCGTCCGGACTGTATGAATTCTGTGTAGCTACGACGTCCGTGCACCCAGGTGGAAGAGCTGGAATACTCGTCAGCTGCCACCTGAGGTTAGTCCGTTCTGTCCAAGTTACAGTTATGGACTAAGACCTCCTGCCATTCCCATACATGACATGCTCCTCTCTACTTGAGAACGAGCACTCACGGAATATTAGGATGACCCGTCAGCTAAGCTTACCACATTCATACTTTACAAAATCTCAATTTCCATTCAAGAGTCGTTCCTCCCTGGAACGCTCGTTCAAAACCACAATCACAATTTCATCTCATACACCATTCGCACATCTCCATATTTCATCTTGTTCACACTTTCACTTTTAGTTCCACTTCCATAAAAGAACGAACGTCCAGCCCTCCTTGTAATAGAGGACGAACGTTAATAAAATAACAAGAAAGGCTCGTTCACGAGTAGAATAAAACCAAGACAGGTTATTAGACAGACTTTGTTATAACTTGAATCAGTTAGATGAACTGAATCTAGTACGATCTGGAAAATACTTAGAATAATTTAAGTTCAATATCGCTAGAGCGAATCCAATGGATAGATACATCACAAACTTGTTTAGATAACTAAACCGAACACGAGTAAATTCAGAAGCCAAACCGCCAGTCAATGACCGAGCGTGAAAATAGGCATTTAATGAAGTTTTGGACGAACGTCACTGAAATCTTGGACGAACGTTACTAGATTTATTGGACGAACGCTATTTAGATTTATGGACGAACGCTATTTCAATTCAGGACGAACACTATTACCGTTCGTTGATAATTAAGGAAGGAACGAACGTTCGGTATATGACCGAGCGTTCTTTTACCACATACGCATTTGGACGAGCGTTCGGTATAAGACCGAGCGCTACTTAGGACGTACGCTTTTGAGTCTAAACTTATTTGCTGATTCAAAATCATAGAAATTTGGAATTTTCATAATATGGGATACTTAAAGTTCATGCTTTAACAATTTGACTAAGTGTAAAATGGTAGATTTTCAAGCTTCTCAATTCCTCACACAACACTCATGAGATCTACGTTTGGCCGAACGCTCAAACGTAAATTATGTATAAGAGGGCGTTCGTCCTAAAAGGGAAATCCTTTCCAAATGAAAGGGGTCGACTATTTCAAGGAATTTGCTATGAATACCGAACGGTCAATGACCGTATCGATAACGAACGTTTATTTTCATAGACTTAAATAATCAAACTCATCTTACAGTATACAAAGTTTTCCAGTATAAGCTTTCATACATCAATTTACTCAAATCATAGTACAAATTCATACATTTTCACACATCATCTCATCATACAACTCATTTTCCAATTAAATCAAACCATAGAACATTGCATCATTTTCATACATCATTTCAGAATCATTTTCATATACCAACAGTCCAATATCATGAATCATATTTCAAGCATCCCATAAACGCACATGCAGTACAAACATCACATGAATTAAATCTAATAAGCTTCCCTTACCCGGATCAGTAGTGATCGTTCTAAAACGAGTGGTCTTGGCTTGTCCAAATATGGTTCTATCAACTTTTCTCTTGAACTCTTCTACTAAAACTAAAAGAAACATAAAGAGCTCGGTTTAGACCCATGCATGCAGACGGAACTGGTTGCAGAATTCCAGAAAAGAGCGTCCAAGTATAAACTTACCAGAACCGGAAGTTGTTCGGTCCAATATGGAGCTCACGGTGCAGGGGACGTTTCTACGGTGCTGAAACGTGAACGGAGTAAAAGGGTGGTAAGTTACCGAAGAGAGAAAAAGGGGTTTCTAGAGAGAAGGAAGAGAAAATGGAGGTTCTGGATTCCTGAGGAAGATGAAAGTGCACGCAGAGAAGGGGAAGAGTGTTTCAGAAAAATTTTAATTCTCTTCCCAAGTCAAACGGACGTTCCCTCATGCGCTGACACCTGGCTTCCAGACTTGAGTTCAGAACCTTCCAATTTGACACATGACAGAGAGGGGTCAGGGAATGTGAGTGCGTTTTAATGGCGTGCACGTGGGACATGGGTGCATTTATGGAAGCACAGTGGTGAATCATCACCGAATTAATGAGACGTGACACCTTTTATCTAAATAATAAAATAAAAATCTTACAAATTAGAAAAATAATTTATTTTAAATATTTGTAGAATAAAATAATTTGGATAAAAAGAATTCAAAAATTAATATATTTAAATTTTGAAAAAAAAATCCCTACGCGGAACAGTATTCTCTGAACAGGAACAATTTGACATTGTATACTCCTTGAGTTTTGGCACGCACGCAATCATAACAGCAATGTTTGAAGTCTTAAGAAAAAAAATGCCTTCAAATTACTTTTCTTTCACTTTCCAGATATGAAAAGCACCACTCCAGCACCACAAATCAATAACACTGCGGAACTAAATTCGTCAACGCATGAGAGAAAATGTCACTGAACCAACAAGGAAAAAAGTCTTTAATTACTATTTCACTACTTTTATTGAGCTAAAATGATATTATTAAAAATTAACTTTTACATTTATAAAAGAAAGAGAAAATAAATAATAATGAAGGATAATATTACAGAGTAGTGTATTGAATGATCACTCGGTCAACATATTCTATAGTGATCAAGCTATCCTCAAACTCAAAGTAATGTTTCACTTCGGAGTTACATATTAAATTATCGTCATAAATCCAACATGTTTAACAAAGTAAAATCACGTAAAAAAAAATGTTTATGAACTTTTAAATCGTAATTGGGTCAATTTTATTTAAAAGTACACTTTAAAATCTATAAATACAGAGATAAAATAAAGATGTAAATAATTACATTTATTATGAATTAAAAATTTTATTAAAATATTCAATCAAATTAAAAACTATTATGTCAAAAACGCAAGACAACATCTAAAATAAAAGTATGACAATATTTTTTGACAACATTTTAATACTGTCTACGTGTTATTCTGTAATTGGTCTATATTAGTGTTTATGATTATTATTATTGATTGTAGAATAATTTTAAACCAATCACAAAATGACACGTAGACAGTGTTAAAATATTGTCAAAAAAATATTTTCAAATGTCTAAAATAAAAATGTGAAGGAGTAATTTTCAACTCTTTCCTACTAAACAAGTAATAAAAAAAATGGTGGTATCAAAATATTAGTGTCCATTAAGAATTATGTAACTCGCAGTGTACAATGCTAAAAGAATTAAACAATAATAATATTAATAAAAGAGAAAATAATGAGGGTAAAATGGGTGATGCATAATGGAGCATTGAATGATTTGACACAATGTAAACCTAATTCATGTCGTACAAACAATGTCAAAAACACTTAAATGCGTAGTGGCCCATGCCCTACTCTCACATAATAATGCCTTATCATATGTCGGATCCAATACTAGCCCAACATCCACATTTTCAAACACTGTTTGCTTCTTTCCGAACACAACCACGCACTAATTCACGTTCGTCATTTTTTCATTTAATAATAGGGTACTGTTACAAAAATTAACCTTTTTAATGATGAAAATATTTCTAAAAATATATTAAAAAAAAACATTTTAATAATTTAAAGTTTAACATTATTAGAGTTCGTTACCACCGTACATTTAACATATAACATATAATTCATTTTAAATTTTTCTCTCGTCACAGTTTTGCTTTTATAAATTTTTCAAAAGGGATGTGAATGTATATACTGCTGTAGATGATAGAAACAATTACAAAGATCATCTTTTTAAGTTAGTAATGTGTCACTGTGAAAAAACATTATAGTATATAAGCTTTTTGCAATAGTCAAACACACAAAAAAATTAGTTTCATACCTTGTTGATCACTTGCTCCCTATCCTTAACAAGTTCAAAAAACACACCACAACCCAACCTCCAACATTTTTTTGGCTTGTCTCTTCTGCCTTTTTGAATCTCTCAATAGTCACTTTCCACCCCAACCAAGCGTACCAGCAAAGATGTCCAAAATCTCATGCATCTAAGCCAAGAACAGGACCCACCAAAAAACACAACCAACTTCTCCAAGAAACATTTTTCTTTCACTGTACTCATTTCATAAGAGATCAATACGCCATCAATTGATTTCTGTCAATACTTTTATTTTTCTTTCTTCCTCCAAATCCTTCTCTGTTGAAAAACACAAATCTCGTGTCACCTAAAAATGGAATCTTTAGAAAATGAGACAGCTCTTACCTCACAAACTGATCTATATAAAACTTAATGGACTCAAATCTAAACTTCAAAGTAGTTTCTGAGTGTCTAAACTTCAATGAATTTCGATATCAGTTGAAGAAAAAAAAGGTGTGGGTTTTTTTGAAATACAGGAACAATTTTAGAATTTAAAAAAAATGTGGGGATGCAGAGAGAAACGTGGGATGGTGTAGAGAGTAAGACTCTCAAAACCTAATCTACCAAAATAAGAGACAAGGGGGTGTGGCCCAAACCCAACAAACATTTTTTTTTTTCAAATCAAACCTTAAGTTGACAATTTTATATATATACCAGGAAAATACATGAATGGCTTCCTAGAAAAATGAATCTGACATCTACAATCTGGCTGGTGCCAACATCATAGTAATTCACTAATTTCAACTTTGAGAAGAAACATTCGTCATTGTCACACTATTTCCTGAAACCCGCTGCGCAATTAACAGAAATCTTCCATTTTTCAATCATTTCAGCTTGAAGATACACGCCAACGTAATTTCTGCAAGAAACTTCTTTGTTTTTTATCCTATAAAAGCACCAACTAGCACTGTATATATGATCATCAGTTATATATCATCAAAATCAGTCTAGCTTCTACGTCAGCAAATGAAGAGACAGAAATCTACACCACTCATTAGGTCTGTGAGGAAACTGAAGACTCTGATGCACTCTTGGCGAGTGCATTCCAGTGTATCCACAAGATTAAAACAAAGATGGTGCAGTTTTTTCCACAAACAAATGGGCAAGAAAAGGTTCCTTGTTGATGAAGAAATCACTGAGGATTATACGGTTCGATGTAGAAGAACAATGGCGTGTGCTTCAGAAGATGATATTGATAAAAGAGCTGAGATTTTTATAGCAAAATTTCGGCGGCAACTAAGCTTGGAGAGAATAGCTTATTCTGAACCAAAGTATATTATATAAGAGATAGTTTTTATAGTGACTAAGTAAAGTCATTCAAAGTACTTAATTTTGTATGTTTTTTTCTGTGTGTGAAATTTGTGTTGGGGTTTGTTTTAAATAAGTCGACATTGTTTGATGTACATGTTGTCGTGTTATGTTTTTTTTTTCTGGTCGATCATGCACTTGTAGGAAGTGTCTTGAAGATTCTTGATTTGAATTTCTTCTTGCTAAAGAAACAGTGAAATAGTGTTTGTTAACTAGCTGAAAATTCCACCCTTTCTCTTCTCATGTATTTGATTCAATCAGTGATAGAACACTTACAAAAGGAATCTGGTATTCAAGTGAGTTAACATGAAGATAGTGAGAGAGTCTTATCTGTTAATTGTGATAATTTATTAAAGGTATAGTCGAGCAAAATTTGTTTTATTCATTCTGGGTTTAGTATTCACCAATCACCCACTAATTATAGTTTCAAGTGTAGGATCTATATGTTTGCTTGACTGATAAAGACGATAAAGTCCTATTAAAATTTTCACATCAACTAGAATTAAAATTATTTTCTTAACATATATCAATATTCAAATAAAAACAAAAACGCATAAAAGATAAAAAAAAATATAAATTATTTTAAAACAATAATTTTGTAAAATTAAATTAGACTTAAAATTATTTTCTGTATAAAAATATTCATATAAATAAAAAGTGAAAAAAAATATGAATCATTGTAAAACAATGATTTTGGTTTTAATATTTCTATACAGTAGCGGATTTTTTTGGGTGCTTATGAGTTCTTGATCCTATCAACAATTTTAAACATGTATAAATTAATATATAACCAAAAATATTATTTTTAATTTTAGTATATTTAACATTTTTTAAGAGAATTAACACCCAAAAATATAGTGTGCAGATCACCATTAATTTATATACATTTCCTATAAGAATCGAAAAATTTGAGTATATAAAATAAATGAGTGTTTTATTTTAATGAAGTCGACTTATTTTAATAATAAAAATTTTGTAATATAAATAGAAGTTTATATCGTGTTTCATTATCTAAAACACAAACTATCTCTTTAAAAACTCTTCTCTTGAGTTCTGTGTATTCTCCTTACCTTTTCTAACTCATGAGTCATCTTTTTGACTATCAAGAAGTGTCTAAATGATCACAACATCGAGGTCTACGTTTATACTCTATTAATAAGTTTAAATGGTATTGATAAGTCATTTTTGACTTGTTCGAGTCCTTAAGTTACTTATAAATGAGCTACAATAGGTAGAATGAGAATTTGGTCTCTAAGTTGAGAATTTAGAGGCTTTTGAGTTGATGTCTTGTTATAAACAATTTATTAATAGTTTAAGAGGTTATACACTTTTGCTTAAGTCTAAAATAGTTTATAATTGAATCTAGGAATGTTACAAATTGGTAAAAGTGGTTAGAAAAGGTAATGGGTGGTCTAGGATTGCTAATTTTGCAGTTTTAGTGCTGCAGAATTATGCAGTTCGGTTGGGCAAGAAGAATTGGCTAGCTGGGCGAGTTTTAGGGGGTTTTGGCACAGAGTTGTAGTGGTTGAGCAAGCCAGTTTGCTCATCTTGGGAAACTTATTGTTTTGCCTCTAGCTGGGTGAGTAGAGTTTGTTAGCTGAGCAAGTGAGTCTGTTTTCCTAAGTGTTTTTGAATCCTTTTACCTATGTGTATGGTTTTAAAAGTTATACTGATTTGTTGTATGATCTATGGAAATGTTTAGAACTTATGTTTGAATGGAATGAGGTGTGCAAGAATCCTGAGGGTTTTTAATGATTGTATCAAAGTGTTGTTGTTTGTACGAATGTAGGAAGCTAAGTACTATTGGTTTATCTTGACGCTCTCAATAACCTCAATCTCAAGTAGAGATAGATGGTTATGTCGTGGAGAAAGTAAGAGGTTCTAGTTTATGAGTTTTACCTTGGCCAAAGACTTTTGTTAAGGACTAACTTTGTGTGGTAGCTTGGGGTGGGCCAACAGTATTACCACTACAAGTGCATGAATCACCATAGTTCGACATTTATACTATATCTAGATGAGTCAGGTCTAAGTTTCTAATATGTTTAAGATGGATGTTTTATTATGTGTGTAATAAAATATATGATGAAATTTTATTTGATTATGATGAACTGTTTTACCACTTGCTTACCCTTGCTTTTGTGTTGTCTATCTGTGTGTTGTTTTTCTCTTTTACATCGATCACCTAAATGGTATGAGCTCAGGGGGACTTCTTGTCAGTTATCCCAGCAAGAGATGAGAGTGATGTAGATGAGTTGTTAGATGGTCCTACATATGTAGATCTCTTGCGTTTTGTGGTAAATTTGTTTCATTTAGTTGTTCTATTATCATATATGTAATATTATACTTTAGTAATTTTATATAATTAAAATAGAATGTTACACTTCCTTTATACAATTAAAATAGATGTTAAAATAGGATTTTACTTTAATGGTATTTATTGTTTATATTCAATACTTTTGTATAAATATCCTTATACTTTTATAAAGATTTTACGCTAAAACTTTTGTTATTTTATTGTACATGAGAGATTTGTTTGTGAAACAATAAATTTATATTTTATAATATATATATATATATATATATATATATATATATATATATAATAAAAGTAATCATATACTTAAATAATAATAATTTTTTATTGATAAATATAATTTTATATTACTATTATTCATAATAATAATTCTTTTTGGTTTTTTAATACTTAAAATTTATTTTATCAATAAATATATTATTAATAAATATAATTTTATATTATTTTTACTACTAAAGATATTTTAGTAATCTTTAATTTTTATTTATTAAATATTTTCTTTATCTGTCAGTCAAATCTTATACTAATTTTTACAAAGTTTATTTCCAAATTCAATGTTACTCACATGCAAATCTCTTAAAAAATAATGACCTTATTCTCAAATTCACTCACTCACCCTCTCAAATTCATCCTCCTTAAAGGTGTGTTTGAATGAATAGATACTACTTTTATTCAGATTTGTGAAGACAGAATTATAAAATAAATTGTGTTCGTTTTCATTGATTTAGAAGTGATCCCTACACGAATTTGTGAGATTCGTAAAAATTTCAATCTTCACTATTTGCACATATTTGAAACAACTTTTGATGAAATGTCTAGTTTGCCCTAATTCAATATTCACTACTCCACATATGTTCATACACCTCCACCACCCACAAAATTGTTCCATTATGGAATTAATCTCTTTCTTTCATCATTTGTTTAGGAGGGAAGAAAACAAACCCTAAATAATACTTCAACTTATTTTTCGTTCACTATTATAAATTATACATTTTTATAATTCAGAAATTTATATTTGAGTCTAACAAAATTGTTATAATGGTGATTTATGTGAGTGAAGTTTATTTGCAATTATGTTTTTGGGTGAAGTTTAAAAAAAATAATTTCACTCTACTTAATTTTATTTATTTATTCATATTTAAATTTATTTTATATAATAAATATAATTTTATTTTTACTACTAAAGACATTTTGATAATCTTTAATTTTTATCGATTAATACATTTTTTTTATCTATCACATGAATCAAATCTTACACAAATTTTTACAAACTTTATTTTCAAACCCAATCTCAATCATTTTCAAATCCATTAAAATAACAACATAAAATTTACTTTCAAATCCAATCAAAATCATCCCTTCATCTTCTCAAATCATCACCCTGGAGTGAACCTAAAGGTAAACATAACCTATATTTCAGTATTATTATCATAAACTTCTATTTTGTCCTTACAAAATGTTGTTTTGAAGTGTTGAAAGAGAAATATTTTTTACTTTAACTCTTAACGTAAAATTATTAGTTTTATAAGAATATCTATATTTTATATACTTTTATTTAATTGGTAAATTTAATAATTAAGTTATTTAGATTAATTATAAATCTTTTCGTTTGGCAGGAGAAATGAAAAATCTTTTCTAAGTCCGCTTGTCTCCAAATAGTGAACAATAATATATTTATATCAATTATAAATATTTTGCTTTCAAATTTTAATTAGTACAGTCTTAATAATAAATAATTTGGTTTGCTTGCCTCAAAATCTTAATAGTAACTAAATCTTTGAACTTAGAAAAATAATTCAATTTTTATAAACAACTTTTTAGAATTGTAGTTGTTGATACGATCTAATCAAATTTAACAAATATATTTGTGTTTAATAAAAAAAAGCTCATATTGATTGTGCTTATTACATACCTTTAATAATTAATTATTTTAATTGAAATATAAATAATAATATTTTATTTTAAACTAAAATTAGGGGGGGGGGGGGGGATTATATTATTATATATTAATATACCTTTTTTTATCACGAATAACAATAATAATATAATCTTAATTTTTCTTATTCATAACTAATTTTTAAACAAAAATATTTTTAACATTTGTTATTTTATTTTATTCAATTTAAATTTTTTTCAGATCTATAAAATATAAATCTTTTTTAAATATATTTTAAATTTTTATGATGAATAAATTTCAAAATGACTAATTATAAACACACAAAATTCAAGTCATGTGAACATAATACTCATAAAAATGAATATTCAAAATTAAATAATTATGAATGTATATTTAGTATGCTACTAAATATTATAAGAATTGATAAAAAAAAAAATTGTGTATAAATATAGCAAATGCAAAATAGAAAAATGAATAACTTAAAATGTGAATGTTGAAAAAACATAGTGTAAACTATTACAAGCACACAATAACTAAAATAACAAGTATATGCATTTGAATTATGTAATCATACATAAGTAAATTAGTGGATTACATTTGTGAAACCCAGTTAGGTAATAAAATTTAACAAATGCCTAGTATGATTTTCTCATCTTTGGGTAAGAAATGTAAAAACATTAAAATGTGTTTAATTTAAGTATTGTTCTTTGTTTCTATTTCATTTTCCTATTTTACATTATTTTGTTTATTTTTGATGGTCAATGACATTTTGAAATGCACCGGCCAATGCTCTTACACTATTCCTCTTCCCTTTCAATAATTTGTTTTCATTCTCTTCAATGGAATCGTTGGACACACAAGTTTCAGCTTCTTTGCCCTTTTCCACAACATCACTTGTTTCTTCTTTAATTTCATTCTTTGCAACATTTTCTTCTTGAACTTCATTCTCTACTTCACCTTCTCTTTCTTCTTCTATTGAATCTTCAACTTCCTTTCTCTCTTCTACTACTTCATTGTTGCTCTTACTCTCACAAACTTCTTCTACAACTTCACTTTCTATTTTTTCTTCCTCTTCTTTAGCCTCAATTTCTTTAACTGTTGAATTATCACTTTCTTGAATGTCACATTCAGTTTTATTTTTATTGTCATTCTCATTTTGTTTCTCTTCTTCTGAGACATTGGGAACGTCCTTCTCATTATCATCTTCAACATGAGCTTGATCTGTCTCTTCAAGCTTCTGTTTAAACTCCTCATCATGATCATGATTATGCTCATTCTCTTCAGCCTCACGTTCGTGATTATTCTCACGCTCTTCGGGATCATGCTCGTGTTTATGATCATACTTTTCAGAATCATGTTCATGCTTATGTTCTCCATGATCATGTCCTTTATGCTCCACTTCATGATCTTGCTCATATGCACGGTCATGTTCTTGGTGATGAAGCTCATGTCCGTGTTCATTTTCATGTTCAGAGTCAACTACTTTATGTGTCAGTTTTTCATTATTCTTCACTTCTTCTGCTTCTTCAACCACTTCACTTGTACATTCTTTACCTTCTAGTTGAGTAGTATCGCTACTTTTTGAAATGTTATTTGAGTAAGTAGAAGCATCATGTTTAGGATTGGAAGTAGAAGCATTATTGTTGCTCTTCTTAACCGTTTTTTCACTTGATGATTGTGTTTTTCCTTTTATAGGGTTCTTTGTAAGTGCATCCGAAGTAGGTTTTGAAGGATTTAAAGTAGTTTTATTTGGAAGACTTGAAGCTCTATGTGGAATATTCCTTTCTCGTGGACCAGGGGACACAAGAGCTTTGTGTTGCCTTGAAGGAGAAGGTGAAAGTGCTTGTTTATGAACTCGTGAAGATGATGATGGTTCAAGAGATCTTCTTCTGTTTAGGATGGGTTTGGGGGGAGGATCATTCTTAGGAAACTTGAAAGAAGAGTGAGAGTCAAGGCGTTTTGAACTTATTGTTGGCTTTAAATAATTAGGGATTTGTTTATCCGACGTAGGATTTGAAGTAACCTTGTTTGTTGAGGATGACTTTGTTGTGGTCTTTTTTGCGTTTGTGGTAGAAGAATTTGAAGATGCAACCTTCTTCTCCTTCCCCAGCACACTCGTGTCTTTTATTTTTGTTGCCATATATACTTAGCTACCTTGCCTATAAATTTATTCCAAAAAAAACATACACATCTTAACATATATGTTGTATTCTTTATTTAAATAAAATATAAAGAATGTTTTTTTTTCAATAGCCTAAATGATTATTAAGATTCAATTAATAAAATAGTTTTTTTATACAAAGTATGATTTCTTCCACAATATTTATTTCGAAGGAAAGCTTTATAAGACTCATAAATTACAATCAACAAAAATATATTAAAAAGAACAAGGAGAAAAATGTATTGCAAAATTTTCTCTTTTAAATTATTTAAGAGATATATTATTCATAAAACCCTTCTTTTCAAACTCTTTCATTATGTTATCAACCATCATACCTTACACTCTCTTTTATATAAAAAAAATTACTAATTATTATTTCTGTTTACTTTATTGTTGTGCAAATCTAATTCTATGGCATTTCTCAATATTGGGTATTTTTTTCTGCATAATAATTATCTCTAAGAAATTTTAAGTGTTAACAATATATGCGAGAATTCAATCAACTTCAACAAAAAAAGAAGTTCAGAAAAGAATATACAAACCTAAAATGAACATGCTGAAGATAATGTTACAAGTATATTTTCTTTTTTTTATAATTAATTTGTCGCGTCAATTTTGCTCTTCTAAATAAATTGTGAGAATTATCTTAGAAATTAGTTTTCGTTTTTTTTTTCTTAGAACATACAACAGATAATGAACTATACAAATCGTGTCCCCTTTATCGATGCTTTCATGAAAAGAGTTCAAAAATCTCATTTTGCAAGCTAAATATTATTACATTTTTTTGTTATTTTTATATAAATTAAAACAATATATGGAAATATTACCAAGAGGTGAACGGGATTAATTCAATCACACATGCTAGATCATACACACATGATCACAATTAATTAAAAAAAACATATATCCACAATAAATTATCAAAAACTCAGACAAAATAAATGTAGTACTGTGATGGAATAACATGAAAAGTCTACTCCAACTTTATCCAAAAAAAACTATATTAACTCCTGAAAATAAGAAAGTTTGTCATAATTGAACATCTAAGCTCATTACTACATATTCCTTCTTTGCATCCAAATCCTCCACAATATTTGTTTTTATTTGCTATAAAATTCATTGCAAACGAAAAGAAAAGATGAGGTGATATACTTAATTAAATAAATTAATCATCATGTGTGGAATATGGACAGTTTTAAAAATAATAAACATGTTCCTTGAAAATGCAAAGAGAAGAAAAACAACTAATGGGCATGTGGCACAATCATTACCTTACACTTCTTTTTTGGTGGCAGGAGAAGCAAACAATATTCAAAATGTCGATGCAAATTGAAGCTAAAAAGGAGTAAATTTACGACAACCAAAGCGGAGAAGATTAAGGTTCAGAAAACGTACCTTCGTAAAAGAATGTTCATGGAAGAGTGAATTTGTGGGCACACACAGAAAATTGCTTTTGAAGATGAGAATATATGAAGAAAGAGGCAAAACGAGAAAAACAAAAAATGGGATTTTTATTTCTAATAATATCGTAAATAACCGTAAATTTTGCACAAACTTTAAGGATGTAAAGGTGTTTGTGAAGTTAACCTCGGTTTTTTCAACGATTAATTGTCTTATTTTATCAGACAAAGCTGTGAATGACCGAAATAGCTGCCTTCGAGAGTTGACCTTCTATAATCCAAAACAAATAAAAAAATGTTAAAACAAATTTTTTAGCTTGTAATATATATGCATTGTATTTAATATTCATTTCACTCCATGTTAATATGTATTTAATAACTATCTTGCAACGTAGTTCATCGCAATATGAAAAAATAAATTCAAAAAAAATATCTGGATAATGATATATAAATATTACACGCATTCAATTGATGCAAACATTATCCCAAATAATTTAAATTACCTTTAAAAAAAACGTAAAGAAATTAGAAAGTTGGATGTGGACCAATGCAAATATCTTAAAGATCATGTTTTTACGTAATGTTATGGATTTCCTTTCTCAATTAATGAATAATGCTAATTAAAGTTTAGTTGATAAAAACAACTTCTTTGTAAGTAATGTATATAAACGTATTTATAAAGATGGAAGAACAAAATTCCAAACACCCTATAATTTATTTATTTATTTATTTGCATATTATCGTTAGTTTGGAATATATAAACCACTCAAGTGAATCATAATTAAAATAATAAATATTATTGTATAGAATTATTATTTTAGTTTTCCCTTATTGGGCCTGGCCCAAGTAGAAATGACGTGGTATGAGACCCTGAGGCGGTCAATGCCGGAGAATTGTGGTGGCATTGCATTTGGCAGTATGTATACCCTTTTTCTATTTTTTTTTTTCAATTTTTTTGTCGTTAATAAAGAGTGTGATGTGAGAATTGAGAAAGGTCATTGTCTATTTATATATTTTGATTCACATTTATTAGAAAATACTGATACGCAACTGAGGATTAAAATTTATAGTTAGAGAGAGACATGTGGTTTGCTTCATTTTATTGTCACTGGGTAGAAAAGAGCACAGCCTCACAATTTTAAAAAACCGCCATATACGTTTTTTTTCTTTTATTTTAGTATTGGTGTTGGCTCATAGGTTGTCTGTGGCATGTAACTCCATTTGGCACTTCATGTTGTAGCTAAAAATGTGGAAAATCTTGATTATACATTAATGGTTGGAAAGAATTGGAGAAACCCATCAAATAGATATGGCATGTAAAAAGTTTATATAAAATATGAGAATTTTATTTCAATATAAAATTTTAAAATTACAGAATAAAAAATAGATTTATAAGTTAATTGTATATTAATAAGTTATTTATATACTAATTATTTTGTTTATTTTTATTTAACGTAAAAGTTGTAGTAACTTTAAAAGTTTTGGGTTTTGGGACGGAATGAGTTGAGGTTGACTGACCACACCAATAACTCCAATAAGTATATGTTGGCTAAGGCCAACCGTAGTGGAGGAAGCCAAATTGTTCATTATTATTTGGTTTGATTTAAATATAATATTAATGTTATGTATTGAATGGAGTGAGTGATTGGTCAGCCTACCCCACTCGTTTGTTTTGTGGGTTTTGGTATGTAGCCAGATAGATCAACCAAGCTTATCTATGGATTAGGGTATGAAAAAAAAAATTAAAATTTATCTCAAAATCTATAAATATAAATTTAAAATAAAATGATAAATTGATTATACTTATTACACATTCATTAATAATACGGTCGAATTTTTACTCATTTAGTAATAGTGTCTTCTACCTATAATTTTAGTCTGACTAAACAATAACGAACGTAAAATTAAAAAAAAAAAAACCTTTAACTGATACTTAAAGTTTGAAAATGATATCCAAAAAGAAGATTTGATTTCCATTATGTAAACAGAAACATTTATTATTTTTAATTTGAGAATTAAAATATATCAAAATTATAAATAAAATTTCATAAAATTATGGGTGGCATTTGAAAATTACGAATATATGAAAAAAGGGGTAGGTAGAGAGAGTTGACCAGGTGATTGATTTATGAAAGAAGGATTATTAATAATATGATAAGTGAGAGTGTTTGTAGAATGGTCCGATTTGGTATGTGTAGTGGTTAAGTGGGGATAGAACTTGAAAAGTTTTAGAATAGAGTTTATGAACGTTTAGTTAATGTACTTTTTAATGGCTATTACTATTCATTTGGAAGAACTCAACTGGTAAAGTTTATGTGACTTTTAACTCACTTTTATTACCCTCATCAAGCACCGTTGAATTAAGACTATCACTTATTATCCGACCTTTATCATATTATATGATAAATATTAAATTAAATTAATATTTGTTTTTTATATCGTTATGTATGAATTTTTTATAGTCACGACTAGCAATATTATCATTAGATATTTTTAACTATAATGTCAAATAACCTTTTCAGTCACCATTTCGTTTATTGATTTCCACTTTTTTTGTCTCTTTATTTTAAAATATAAACTATCAACATATAATAGATTAAACTTTGTCAAGAACAAATACGCTATATACTTGTAAATATTTGTATATAATTATTTTTATTGTCAAACATTTATATTTTTATTTATCATGTATTAGAAATACATTTAAATTGCATTGGTTAAGTAAAAAGGTATATATATAATACCACAAATATAATAATCACATTAAAAATAATAATTAAATTAAATGTCATGAAACATATATAATGTAATTAAAAGAGATGACACAAAAATAAAATGGTAACGTTAAATTAATTACAATAAGATATAATACAATTATCAATCCAAAAAATAATTAAATAAAATGTCATGAAACATATATAATGTAATTAAAATATTTACACTAATGAACTATATAAAAAATGTTTAATCTTCTTACGTTTTCAATTTAAATTTCAAAATATTATCATTGCTTTCTATTTTTATTTTTATAGACGAATAAAACACATTAACAATTTAAACAGAATTAGTACAGATTACTTCTTTTAGAATATCCAATTGGAAACTAAAATTCACTGAAAATAATGTATGACACAAAAAATTGTTAAAATTGTAGCATCACAACATTTAAAATATAGACTACAAAAATATTTGAAATAAAACAATAAAATGCATTATGATTTCACATCCTCAAACTTAATACTACCACATTTCATTATATAACAAAGGTATTTTACGTTAGTTATTTTTAATTTTTTACGTCAAAAAAATATGGAAATCAGACTATGAAATTTGTGTTAAATTTATAAAAGTATTTAATGTAAATGACACTTCTACAAGTCTCATATAAATGTAGATTATTAGGTTGAACAATATGTCTTAATAAAATACCTCCATTGAAATGTGCATTTATGAGTTTGGCATATTATACATCAAATAAATGATTTTGATAAATTAGAAGAATAGTTAGTGAATAAATAAGTCAAACTTAAAAAGAAAAAGAAAAAAATAGTAAAATGTATAATTTCAAGATTCACTCGTCTTTAGAGTACATACCTTTGAATCTGTGCCGCTTAATTAATCTTCTTCGGGATTAGTTCAATTTCTCTCCAAAATTTGACTTTTCTATTCACATTTTTTTTCACTTTATTAAAAATCATTTATTTCATACACAACACCCAAATAGAATTTAAATTCAGATATACTCGTTTGAATATAACCTTTTTTATTTAGTGATAGAAATTCGATTTCAATTTTAAATATCACGAAAGTAAAAAAAAAAGAAATTTGTTTTTACTAACATAAACCACAAACAATACTAACCTATTTTTACAAACAAACACCATAAACAAAATAAATGGAACACAAATCTATGATTGAGTTTTTCAATAAATAATAACGGTCATGAATGGAAAAAAGAAAGATTAACAAAACAAACTTCAATGGCGAAAAAAAAAAATACTAACAAAAATGCGTAATTGAATTTTCAAAAGCACTTTCTTTATTTAAATGAAGTGAGAAATGATGAGGAACTATGTTTTGATATATAAAAAAGCATTTATCTTAAATATCTTTATGTCTAATGTACGATGTAAATTTTACATCAAACATTACCAAGTTAAAATAAATGATCAATTTTAAGTGTGAGATAAAAATGTTTGTCTTAAATTGTTTAATTTTATTTATAAAAATGTCACTTTGTAAATTAGGTAACGTACCTATTTTAGTAGTATGACATATTACATACACCAATATAAAAATTTATAGCAAAAATAGTAAAATTGTATACAAATTTATAACTCGTATTAATTAAAAGGCACTGATTTTTTTAAATAAATATAACTATGGCCTATAATTAAAAAGCAACAAAACAATATAACTAAAATAGAATTTTAATTAATCATATTTAATTAAAGGTTCGAGAAATAAAATAAACAAACTATTATTTTAATTAACAAATAACAATTAAACTATTTTCTTATTAGAAGGAATGATTTATTATAAAAAAAATTCAATTATAAGGACTGATTTATTTATAAAAAAAATCAATTATAAAGGACCGATTTAATAAAACTATTTTATCATATAATTATATAAGGGCTGGTTTATTTTAAAAAGTTCAAAGGGTAGTTTGTATTTTTCTCTTCGCTCGTTGATATATTAAATCAGATTTTCAAATTTTTAAACATTAAATTTACCCAATTTCTTTTTACTTGCCTAATCTGGCACCACACACATGTATTTTAAATGAGAACATTTTGTATACTTTCTTTTTCACAAGTTACGTATTTTTCTAAATCAAGGATTTCTAAAACATGGATAAACCTCTTCAATAAGTTATGTCGATCGAGTTATCGAGTTAAAATATTTAATTAATTTTACCCTTTTAATTACAAATCTGTGAGCAACTGACATGATTTACCCCTGATTACATCCTAATTGCATGTATTTGCATTTAATTCAATTATTTTTAATTAATTAAATATAAGAATAATATGTTAGTGACATTTGCTGCATATGATTTTAAAAAAGTAATACAACTTAAGATTTTCAGCTATACTAAATTTATAAATTAAAAATTTAACTATTTAATTATTTATTTTTAAATGCTGTCATCTTTATAAACTCTTATTTTTTACCTTTTTAAATTTCTTTTTTATTTTTAAGAGTCAATTCGTATCATTTTATAGATGAAAAGTGATATACCGATAACTGATAATATAACTTTTTTATTAAAATAAAGTTTTTAAATTTATTCTTTTTTATCAAGAGTATACAAAACATCTTTGAGCACGAGAGATATATTTAAACAAACAAATTAATTGAAAATATAAAAGAAAATCAACAGCATAGAAGATTAGATAATTCTATATTATTTTCTCAGAATAAAAGATAATCTCCAGTGCTATATAAGAAAATCACCAAAAGAAAAAAGGTTAAAGGATTTTTTGACTTGTTATTTCTGGTAAGTGCCATCGAGAGAAAGAAGAAAATTAAAAAAAAAACAATATTGCAACCATGCAATAAGTGTTTTGAAATTTTGTTCGATTTAATTAAATTAAATATGTTCATCCAAATCTATTATTATTATCAACTGGTGATATTATTCCTTTATAGAAAAAAATTATGATACTATTCTTTATTTTCTAAAAGAGGTACGAAATATTCATATTTATATTATCATTTAAAGATGTTTTGTATCAATAATTTTGACTTACTTCAAATATTTAAAAGAAAGATTTTATCATTCAAAATAATTATTTTCCACTTAAATTTATGTTTGTCATCTCATAAGATACCTTTCATATAAAACACGATCACTTTACATTATTATTTATTTTTTTTAATATAAAACATGTTTAAAAACGATTGAAATAATATATAATTGGTTTAATGATTCACGAAGTCCCTATTTTCACGTGGAATCTCAATTTAGTCCTTTTGTTTCTGGAAATCTCAATTGGGTCCCAAATTTATAAAAATTACAACAATTGGATCATTTCCGTTAAATTGTCTCCAACGGCGTTAGTGTGTGTTTGACGTGGCACGTTGTAGTCAGTTTCTTAACTGATGTGGCTGACTGAAGCAGGAGCAGTGAAGCACGTGAATAATAAAATTTTTTAAGTAAAAAGAAAATGAAAGTTTTAAATCGAAATTCGACAAGACATCCAAAGCCGGCATTGATTCAATTGCTCCTCCGATGCCAGGACTCACTAATGCAGCGGCATTTGGAACAGAACCATACACAGTTGCCGTAGAGGGAACAACATACTTGTGCTGTTGAGCACTTTGCCCAACAGGAACATCAACTCTAGCCGACCCTTCATCCATTCTCTTCCCCAACCCTTTCCTGAATTGTTCTTCTTCCCACATTTTCTCCTCCTCCTCATCATCCTCCTCTTCCTCCTTAAACCTCACACCTACTCTCCTCTTCTCCACTTTCTCAAAACCCCCCTTCTTCCCACCTTTGACCTTGTCACCCAAAATTGCAATCCGGCCCCGAAACTCCAGCTCCTCATCACTCAGCCCCTCAGCAGCACCATGATTGTTGCCTTTTCTTTTGTGTAGGTTCCAGCTTGGGGTTGAACATTGGAAGGAACCGAAGGGGAAGAAGACGCCATTCGGTCTTTATGAGTGGTGATTTTGTGAGCAGAAGAGGGTTTCGTGGAACGTTGAGGTTTTGCGGATCATGGACGAGGGTTTTCGTTATCTTCGTCGTCGGCGAAGCTGAGGAGTTTGGGAACTTGAGGCTTCTTGGGTTTGGCGGACGAAGGGGTCTAGACAAGAGGGTGGAGGTATCGCCGCCTTCGTCGTTGGCTTTGGTGTCACTGTCGCCACGGCGGCGGAAGTTGCGTGATTTGGTGGGGGATTTGGGTTTCATTTTCTTTTTACTTAAAAAATTTTATTATCCACGTTCAGTCAGCCACGTCAGTTAAGAAACTGACTACAGCGTGCCACGTAAAACACACACTAATGCCGTTGGAGACAATTTAACGGTAAGGATCCAATTGTTGCAATTTTCATAAATTTGGGACCCAATTGAGATTTCCAGAAACAAAGGGACTAAATTGAGATTGTACACAAAATTAGAGACTTCGTGAATGATTAAACCTATATAATTATATCTATCATGTGTAAATTTACTTTTAATAATGTATTTAAGGAGTGATACTAGTATGAGGGTGGCTTTCCATTCCTTTCTTGCGCCCACAAAATGAACCTCACATTGGTTACTCCTACACAGGTTCTTTGAGTGTGACACAACATTCAATCCACACCCTCCATTTTTCACGCTCAGAATCAACGCTCCAGATCTCTTCCTCTCGCTCTTCAACTAGGACGGCGCCACAACCACCCTTTTCGTTTTTTTCCCCCTTCAGGTTCCGCTCCCTAACCATAAAATAATAACAATAATAATAATAAAAGTTTATTATTAAAACAGCTTCATTGGATTAGAATACTGAACATTTCTTCTCTCTTTCTCTCTGTATCAAACCTCTTTTATTTCTCTCTTCTCTGTATCTTCCACCTTTCAAACCGCAAGAAAACAAGGTAGTAGCAGAATTCAAAATTTTTGCCTCTGCTCAAGCAATTATGCTTTATTTATTTTTTTCAATTAATCTGAATTGAAAAAAATGGATGGTTCAAATTTGTCTGTGTGTGTAAGTTTTATTGGCGTTGGTCCATGGCCATGTATATATGTGTATAGTTTGTTATAAATATTAATAATAGACGGTGTTTAATTTGTGATTGAATTTGAATTTTGGTGGTGAAAAATTGGAATTAAGGGATGGAGATGTTTGGTTGTGTGGGGGAATAGGTGGAGGTGGGATTTTTATTTAACTATTTAGGTGAAATGATTTGGTTTGGGATTTTGGGATTGGGATTGGGATTGGAGTGAGTATGGTCAATGGTGTGGTTAGTGTTGAGCTTCTTTTCAGCGCTGAAATGGCGGAGACGGAGTCTCTGTGATTGTGTGGAGAATATTTGATGCAAACCTTCGTCCTTTCAAAACGAAGCGTCCTCCCACTTTTTGTGGAATCAGCCTTCACGCCCCCCTTTTACTCTTTTTCTTCTTATCCTTTCTCGTTCGTTCACTTATTGTTCTTTCACTCTTGAAATCATGTTCGTTTTTCGAGTTTTCTGGGTATTTGGAATAGGATGGTTTTGAGGATTTGGGGTTATGTGATTCCTCGTAAAAAAGGTTGCTTTGCTTTTTTGATCGGTCATGGTTCGTGATGGCTGGGGTTCGTCGTCATGTCATCGTGTATCTGTTTGTTATTTTCTGTTTCACTTCGTTTTTGAATTGTTCTGGATGAGGGTTACTGCTTCAGGTTTTGGTAATGTTCAGAAGTTAAAGGAGAATCATCACGCATAGATGATAGGTTTCGCACCCTGTTGGTTCACGGGAAAGTGAGAAGAAGAAAAAAACTCTGTTGGAGTTGGAGAGCCTTTATTTAATGTATTTCTTGGAACTCTAACCATATGCGATTAGATTTTATATATTTATTCTGTTAAACTTATTTTCTGGGTATTTGTTTTATCCCCTGTTAGCATTTCGTATTTTTTTTATAAATGCAATACTTTTCAATATTACCTGTTTATTTTAACTTTTCGACATGTTATTCAATTCGCTTGCTTCGGTGCAGTTCAAATTGCCTGACATGTATTTGACTGAACATGCATAATCTAACAAATTGTTTCTGCTGAATCCACGACAATATTCTGAGAAACAAATATTTCTAAGGATGAATTTGGCGTGAGAATAGCTTAAGTGTTGTAACAATGTTTCACATTGATTGAATTTTCTAGTCAAAGAGCTTTCTGAGTGGTCACTGAGATTGGCTGGCTTTTACCTCCTTAACACCCCACGATCATGTTAACAATCATCGTCTTATAACCCCTGTTTTATCTTATAATTTGCTGAAAAAGTTTCCTTTCGCCCCTTTCACTTAAATTCCAAGTACTACAATAGCTTTAATGTTGTAACAATGTTTCACATTGATTGAATTTTCTAGTCAAAGAGCTTTCTAAGTGCTCACTGAGATTGACTGCTTTTACCTCCTTAACACATCACGATCATGTTAACAAACATTGTCTTATGGCCCCTGTTTTATCTTATAAATTGCTGAAAATATTTTTTTCCCTTTTCACTTAAATTCCAAGTACTTCAATATTTTCTGTAAGGCTTTGTTTAGCTTCCTTCAATTGAAGCTTCTTCTTAAGAATCTAAATGAAATTTGCGCTATAGCTCCAATTTTCAAGTATATGCAAATATATTTTAACTTTATGTAATTGTTCTTAGAATTATTTATAGGAGATTATAAAGAAGGTATCGTTGTGAAAAAATTTCGGTGTGGTATATAGGACTAGTTTGTAACAGTTTGTAGATATTAGTTAGGAAATTGGGCTATTCCTTGATGGTATCTGAACCCAAATTTATAGACCAAGGGTTTAGTGTCTTATCCAGTCTATATGTTGTTGCTTGAATTGAGTTCGGCACATAAGTGATTGCTATCATCATACTTGAAAAAATATAGTCTTATACAATATATATTAAGCTTTTGACAATCGTGTAGCTTGTTGGAATTTTTTATGATCTAATACACCACGATAACGTGTTACAGATTTGAAGGGAGTACGCCATTGATGGATGAATATTCTGGTAAAAGAGCCATTGATGGGATGGTAATCCCTAGAAAAGGGGTGAGCCATGTGTTTAGAGACACTGCTAATGCTAAAGATCGAAATGGTCAGGTGTGCAGCCGCCTTACTTGCAGTAGCAGAGTCAACACTTCTAAAGGTGCTCAAATTGGTTCTTCTGAAAAAGGAAAATCTTTGAAACCTTCTATTCAATCTTCTTCTGCTGGAAAGGAAGCTGTTGGAAGCTCCTCTAGAACTTTTCCCAAGACTAGTAGCCCTGGAAAACCGCTTATAAAGCCTCGGAAAAAAGCATCATCTCAGTTAGAGACAGATTCATCTGAAACTAGTAGTGTATTGGATGAGTCAGAGGTTTCACAACTCGCCCCTTCCCCTGTAAAAAGTCAGACAGGGCTTCAAGCTGAAATGGAAAAGACAGTGTCTGGTAATGTCATAATGGAAGTAGGTAGCTCAAGTGTGGTATCCAATTCAAGATCTCGGAGGAATTTTCATCCAAAGTCTGGAATTAGTGGTCAGGAAATTAAAAACACTGGTCCAGTGATGCGTGCTGGTACCAGTAGGTATGGATTGAGGAATCTCAAATGCAACTCTATTTCTGATGTCCTCCCCGCCGGCTGTTCACCTTCAGATTCAACCCTTAACAGAAGGAAGGACATGATAAAAAAGAGGAATTGTGAAGGGGAAGGTAGCTCGTCTGCAAGAGGGAAGAAAATAAGCGGGTCTTCATTAGAAGGACGGAATTCTGGTTCCAGAAATGGCATATCCATTTCTGATTCAAGAATATCTAGGAATACTCCTCCTCACAGGGACAGGTCAGACAGCAACATGGAACCAGTTAGAACTCGAAAATCAATTAGTGGTCATGCCAGGGGAAGGCTTTCTAGCCAAGGAAATGCCAATCCCGTGTCACCCAATCGGTCCCCTGTCATGATACCTTCTTTGTCTCATTCTGGTGGTCGTAATGCTTCTGGTGTATCACATCGTACTTCTGTAGATAGTTCCTTAAGTTGTCCTAGTTCTCACAGTAGGCCAGGTACTAGCAGTGAGGAGTTATATGGTGTTATGCCTGGGTCTCCTTCAGAATATGGCCTCACTCATTCTATAATGAATCTGGATAGCTTTCGAAGGCGTTACAACGTGGATAGTATTGCTGAGGTAATTTTCACTACTAACATGAGTATTGCATTTTATTTTATCATGGTCTTTACTGTAAGTTTATAAGATTAATTCTTCATAATTTATTTAGGTATTGTTGGCACTTGAGAGGATTGAACAAGATGTTGAGCTAACACATGAGGTAAATCCCGACTAAAAAAATATTAGACCAAATGTTCCATTATTTTATTCATTCATTTGGCGTCTTTGCAGCAAATTCGTTTACTGGAATCCAACTTGTTCCTTACTGGGCTTAACTTCTACGATCCGCATAGAGACATGCGATTGGACATTGATAACATGTCATATGAGGTTCGTTAATGTCATAATTTGCCACAGTACAGCTTGCTATATTTGTTTGCTTGTTTCCTCTTTTTCTGATGATATCTACTGTGGCTTGATAGTTCTGTGATTACTACAGATTTGGATGAAAATATTTTGTCAATATTTTATTGTCTAATCATTCTCACATCCCAAAATTTTCTGGAAATGACAGCAACTGCTGGCTCTGGAAGAGAGGATGGGTTCTGTGAGCACAGCTCTAACAGAGGAAGCGCTATCAGAATGTCTAAAGAAAAGTTTCTTCCAGTCCTCACCCTCTGAAAATGCAGTCAACAGTTGCAAGGAAGCCAAGGATGACACCAAATGCAGCATTTGCCAGGTATTTTTCTATAGTTAAATGAAGTCTTTTTGCACTTTCGTGGCAGAGAGTGTGTCATTAGCATCATCATGGCTCTAAGCTTTTTCTCCGTGATGGATTTATGATCTACCTGCATCTCCTGTGGAATTTGATTGACAATGGTGTAAGGCTTATATAATCATTTCATACACACATGTTCATTCATTGCAAAAAGGAATTCTGGACCAGCCATAGCCTCTCAAACTGATATGCACTTAATTGACTTGATTTGTAGGAGGAATATACGGTTGCGGATGAATTGGGGAGTTTGCATTGCGAGCACATGTATCATGTGGTTTGCATACAGCAGTGGCTTCGGATGAAGAATTGGTGCCCTATTTGCAAAGCATCTGTGGTACCGTCAAATCCATCCACATCTCAATGATTCAATCAATTGCAATGTTAGGCCAGACGAGGGAGACTAATTTCTTTGTACCCCTCCTTCTGTTCGTTTTTTTCTTCACTTCTGTACAAAATGCAGTTGGTCTTTACTTATTTTTATTGGTCTTTTGTACATAGCCAATATTTTCATCCCCCTTATACAATAATCCAAGCAAGCCACTGGGCTTGATAGACTGAAACTTATATGTTAAGCTGCAGGTGCAATATCTTATAGCCCTCCTCTTACGTTGTTTTTGTTGTTTTTTCTTTTCCAGTTCATATAAAAAGCACTGAAGAATTTAAAGGAAAAGTAAAGTGTAGGCAAAAAAGCTGTTCTCTTTCTTTCATTATAGTTCAACGTGTAGTGCAAGTAAGGAGTTTTGCATGTTTTCAAAACCTGATGTTTAGGAATAGAGGGACTAAGCTTTATAGGCAGCTTTAGTTTTCACCTAATAAAAGAAGCTTTTGGGATCTTCTCAACTCAATTTTAAAAAAATAATAATAATGGCTTGAGATAAGGAATTACTAATTTACCAAATGGTAAATAGGCAGAAGAAATAGATTTTTTTTTCTCAGTGAAAGTATGAAAGAATGATAAAAGAATTAATAAATATAATGCTTATATTAGAATTTAGAAACTGTAATAAAAGGTTGTAGTTTTATTATTTTTTAATGATATTTCATTTTTAACTTTTTAAGGATGGTCTTTGACACTTTGATAATAACAATATTTTATATTGTATAATAAATAAATTCAATATCAAAGCTCAGTGTGAACCCAACCATAAGAAGTCTTGTTAAGAATTGATATATAAGATGCATGTTTACAACATTAGATGATGTCTATGTCCTGTTATAAAGAATTTTTCATTTTCAACCATTCATTCATTCCTTATGTGAACAAAAAAATCTGGAGCAGCCAGGGAAAGCGGATTGTACGGAAAGATTAATATCTTTTTCGCTTTTGTATCTTCTAAGGGAAAGGTTATGAAAAGGACTACTCGGGGAATAGAATGAGAAACAAGAGAAATTGTACAATTTTATTGATACATGAAATGATGAAAAAATGTGCAGAAAACAACCAAACCCTGCATTTTTAATTTTAATTCTAAACTAGTAAAAATATGAGTTTGTGTTTTTTTTATAATAAAAAATATAGAAATTATAATTATGAAAATAAATATAAATATTTTTTTAATAATTTAATTATAGATAATTTTTATTTATTTTGTTGATATTTTTATTTATTTAATTTCAAAAGATAGTTAAACTTGAAAAACAGTTAAATTTAAAAAATCAGTTAAATTAAAATAAAATAAAAATTTGAAGGATAAAAATGAAAAAAAAAATGGAAACCATAACGGAAAAATTCCTCTACAAAGAATGCACAACCGTGGCCAAGAAAAACGTAAATGATTGTTTAAACAATTAAATGCAGAGAGATAAACGTAAATGACTTTTAATGGTTGAAGAGAGAGATATTGATGTATTGATTAGAGAGATAATATTTCCCTGTACACTACCCAACAATGCACCAGTTACACCCACCTCCAGATTCCACCCTATATCACCCTATATACTATTTCACTCAATAATAACTCAAAAATGATATAATTTTCGAAACCCATAAAATTAGATATTTTACTGTTAGCACAACATCAATATAACTAAAACAAAGAATCCTTGCTTATTAACAACAAAACCGTGACCATTAGATAACCTCTGCATCTCTCTTATCAATCTTTATATCTTCAAAGAAAACTCCTTTAGCTTCCCTAGACCTATTTTATAGACCCAAAATTTAAAATCTGCACAACGAAAACCTTAGCCTGTAACCCTTCACCATTCTTATAATCCACTCATGCAACCCTAGAATATCATTTTCGTACTTTACCTATCAACAAGGGACATAGCGGCACATGCCCAACAACAATTTCATGCCCTTAGTATTAACCATATTATGATTACCCCGAAAACCATTAAATGCCAATATCAAGAACCCCTTCTAACTCTCTAGATTCCAACATCTACACTATATAGGAAGAAAATATAATATTTCTCTTCATCTTACCGTGGCCCCCACATGCATTGAAACTCTTCACTTGCAAAAAGATACCCAGCTAGTGGCTCCCTCGCGTCCCCGAGTCTCGCCAGATTCCTTCCAGTACCCACCGGGATACGTCGGTGCGATTCCCCACCCGTCTCGGTCCGACAGTGGTAGCGACAACGTGATGAATGCGTTGAGTTATTTGATGGATATTCTCACTTCGAAGGTCTACGACGTAGCAATTGAGTCCTCTCTACAATTGACGCCAAAGCTTTCTGGGAAACTCGGGGTTAAAGTTTGGCTCAAGAGAGAGGATTTGCAACCCGTTTTCTCATTTAAGATTCGTGGAGCTTATAATATGATGGCAAAACTTCCTAGGGAGTTGTTGGAAAAGGAAGTTATCTGCTTTGCAGTGATTGTTATGTGAAGAGGGTTAATCCAAAGCTGAGGATTATTGGGGTGGAGCCCTCTGATGCAAATGCAATAACGTTATCATTCCATCATCATTAGAGAGTGATTTTGGACCAGGTTGGAGGATTTGCAGATGGTGTGACTGTTGGGATTTGCATCTAACTTATGTCATTTTATTTTATTTTAAAATATTTACACAATGCAACTTCTTCAAACGTGTCACCTATTAATCAAATTGCACAGCTCACTTAGGTTTAGTCACGGTGGCATTTGCACCGTTATGTTTTTAACGGCTTGAGTGAAAAGGACTGGATTAAACATTTTTAACGAAATATGGAATCTTACTGAATTTTTTAAAAGGTATGATCACTTTGAACTAATTCCCTAAAAGTAAGAATCAAATGTATTAAACCTTCTTTTTATTCTACATATTCTTCAGTGGTTAACATGATTCCCTGCCAAGCAAAAACTGCAACATGATGTTAAAAAATAAAAGGGTTATTCCAAAATAATAATCTCAAAAAACAGGAGAAAAAAAAAAACTGTTTTGATACGACGGACGAGAAGACGAAGGGTGTTGTGGTGTCTCTTCCTCTTCTTCACAATTTTCTCGACCTTTATTCTCCTGCACAATTCTTTCATCTCTTTGATTTCTCTTTTCTTCTACAAAGCTTTCTCTCTGTTATTGAATAAATAACTTTACCCCATTCTGTTCCTGTTAACACGAGGATCAAAGAAAACAAAAGGAAGAACCAGCTGCAGCTGCACATACGGGAAAAAGGATTTTAGGGGTTTTAGCCTTCATTTACTAAAAGGTAAAATTGCCATTATAAAAAATTTGGGAGTGCAGGAAGAAACAATTACATTGAAAAATAGTGAGTATTTTTAAATCTTAAGCGGCAAACGAAAAAGTCCATTAAAATATATAATTAATAACTCAAATTAATTATTTCATTGAAAATGCTCTCTAAGTTACTACTACAAGAGATTCTGTACACAAATCAATTGTAGCATACTTAAAATTACACATAATGTACATAGAGAAATCATGGCCTGCAGACACAATCTGTGTAAAGGTCACAGCTTCCATTTCCTGGCTCTGGTTGAAAGGAGTAGCAGTGTAAAACCCCTCCTTACTGTGAAATTCGCTGACATACATAAACCAACTAAATGCATTTGGTAAGAAAGACAAATTGGCGGTATCCGAATAGAATTATTTTAAGACCAGTACAAAGTTTCTGATGCTGAAGATTTCTTGCAAGTCATACTTATATCTTCCTTGAGAAATTATGAAATATGATTCAGCAGGAGGGATGCAAATATTTCCCTTTTGGCAGCACTAGTGTTAGTATGTTTGCCAAAATCAACAAAATGTAATGACAAAATAAATGACGAAATTAATACCATACAGAACCAGACATTAATCAGTAGCACTGAAATGCGCAGTCTCAAATTCAACAGATAACAAAGAGTATGTAATCACAGACAACTGTTTTTTGTATGAATACTTAATATTTAAATTAGCGTAGCAAAGAACAAGAATGAAAACATTTAATAGTAGTAACCATGGCCAACCGCTACTGGCTAGACTCAGAGTCACTGTAATTTAGGAGAACATGAAATGCATTGCATGTTTTCGTTCATCTTGATTTTACGTTTTATAAAAATATACTACCATGACAAACTTAAATTTTTACTCAACTGGCTAGGGACTATTCAAACTCTAATAATTGATTGACAATATAAAAATAAATATCAGTCAGAAGTAGAACAAAACTCTAGCAAATACATGTAAAGAAGTTTATGCATAAATGGTAACTAAAGAAATAAATTCGAAATCCACTGGATTGCCATTTTGAAAATGTGCGTATGTGTGAGTATTCAAAGTAAGTTTCCTCAAGCTCTGTGATATGCAGAACCAAAGATAGACATCAGTGAGAAAAACAGTCAAATGCATTACGTATTCTACTATCCTATCCTTCTCCAGCCTGTACATTCTTAACTTTCCCGAATCTGACAGCCTATTAGACTTATAATCGTTTAGATCTTAAGAATATGCTTGTTCCACTTTATACAGAGAGTGCACTTCACCTTATTCAGTGATCAATATAAATATTCATAACAGTCAACAAGTACAAAATACACAGCAGAATAGCACACTAAGGTCTTCTAGAAAACAGAGTACCCTGCTATCCACTTCAACTTGAGCCTTTTGGAAATCATTGTCTCAACTTTGATAAACTAGTACATGGGCACTCCTGCCTCGTTCGAACAAAAAGTTTAAAGCTACAAACTGAGGAGTTGACACTCAACAGAAGATAACAGAATAGGTGAAAGTGGCTATGCAGATTTTTAAAGTTCAGCCATATATATGTTCTATACGCAAATTTTCCCAAACCTAGGCTCTCTCCCTTTGGTTGTGAGGATGGGAGAGGAAGAGTGAAGATAGAATTAAAAAAGGGTGTTTGGTAAAAGATAAAGAGAAAAATAATTTTAACAAAATAGTAAGACTCACTAATCTATTTATACTCTTCTCTAATCTCTTCAACCAAACATATTTAGTTTCCACTTTATTTCCTCGTCTATATTCACTCTACCTATTTATTTCCATCTTACATGTTTCTCTTATCTCTACCAAACATATCCTTAGAGTAGGTTTGGTAGCGGGGATGGGTGAAGATAGAATTAAAATAGTGTGTTTGGAGAGAGAGACAAAGGAGATAAATAAATTTTAAGATAGGACTCAATGTACTATTTCTCACCTATTTCTACTTATTTTTCTCCTCATTTCTTTATTTCTCTTCAACGAAACACCTTTAAATTTCCCTTTATTTCCCATCTATTTCCACTCTACCAACTTACTTTCATCCAGCCTATTTTTCTCTTCTCTACTAAACAAAACAATGTAATATCGTCTCTACAATACTTCACTGAGGGCTCCGACAAATCTTCTACCAGTTACCTGAATCTTACCTTGCACCTGCAGAAGATTGAAAAGATGCCAGACACAACAGCCAATCAGATAACACATGGCTGTTCAAAGTTATAAGAAACAGTGCAAATAAAACCCTGCAACTATATTCAAAACACAAATCTTCCCGTATCGTTTTGGTCCAGAAAAATGTTTTACGTTGTATAATCAATGATAGTTAGTTACAACCTAGAAGAAAGAAAAGGATAATTTTTCTAAATATTCAAGCAGTAATAATGAAGAAGGAAACTTCAATGATCCTTTAGCATTGAAATCAAATCAGTTTCCATAATTTTGTTATATACTATGGATTAATGGCATTAACACTTGAAGCGCGATGTCCACAGATATAAGTTATGGTAATAAGGAGACAAAAAATCCAATCAAAATAAGTACTTACTCACCCGTGTACCACCAAACAATAGTGTGTTCAAAGCATGATCAGAAGGAGCATCAGTTAAAAAATGAACCATCAAACAATCAGTACCTTGTGACAAATCCAAGGTGATTTTCTGCATTTCCTCCAAGCGTGCTCCCAACAGTAGAAAAAATTCTACCAAAATCACATGTCAAGAAATTTAAGTGAACAATAACATATAGACAGTTAAAAATGACTAAATGTTGAATGCATTTGAAAATTCAACCACTACTGCATTCGCATGTTGCAGCTCAAACATGTTGAAAATTTTATTTTCCACTGATCTGTGAATTTACTGATTTTATAAATTCATGAAATTTTCTCATATATTGTGTAAATTGCATCGCTATCCAAGTTATAACAAATAGTAGAAAATCCAGATATGGCAAGATCATGATTATAAAGTCTTTTTTTTTTCTTTGTCCCTCCACAGCATTCATAATCATAAACGACAAGCAACAAACCATTTGCAAGTAACCTCCTCCAGTCTCTATGAATTTGCACAACTTACAGGCACACCAGATTCTCTGCAAGACTTTTGCTTAACATGCCACCACTTTTCAATGTCACGAGTGTCAGTATAATAAAATATGATAATACACAAACATATATAGGAGTTGAAATCTTTCAATCATATAAGAGAATTGAATGTAGACATCTATTATTTCTTCAGCTTTTCCTGCAGAACTTTCATGCACTATACGCCTACCCTGCTTTTAATTCCAAAAGTCCTTAGATTACATATCAAATCATATATCCCACTAAGACCAACAAATGTAAAAGTGACTTTTATCGATCGAAGTTTAAACAACTTCATCAAACTGGTTAATGATCAACTACTAAAAGGATAAAGATTACTATATTCATTCAGACTAAAACCAGAGATAATGAAACATCAATCGAACAGGATACCTGATAGGGCATTCATGAAACAAAAAACTGTACGGTACACTGATGAAAAGATGTGTCAAATTTATAAATCTCACATTTTTATTGAAAATAACAATTACAGTCACCAAATTAATTTGCACGAAAAACATAGGATAAGTTACAGATCTACACAAGACTAGAAAACAAAAACACTACTTTGGGTTTGATGAATTTGGACAGAGGGACTTCAACCATAAAACTAAAATGACTAGGAAATTTTCAATAGATGTTAATGTGTTATTGATATTGAATTTCAATCAATCCTCAGATTTTAAAAATACATACAGAGCGACCCTGCAGCTCTTATACAAGTCATAGTTCCTTGAACCCAGCTACACAACAGTATCCCTGCAAAACTTCCTTAGTTCTTTCTTTTCTCATTGGCTGTAATGCATACAAAAGCATCAAGATCTCTAGCAATGGCAAATACAGCCAACATAAATGCTAAAAACATACAACAGAGCAACCAATCATGGGTTTGATTTGATGGTACCCTTGGTTGCAGTTAAATAAATCTGACCTATTCGAGCCCTACAAATAGCAGAGAATCCAGAGATAAGATGCTTTGAAGATCAAAATCAATATTTCATCTTGAAAGGGCTAGAAGAATCTATTTGTCACCCTCCGGCTCATACCAACACAGAACAGGACCACTGATCAACCATTGCTGAGCCATTGGAACTAGAAGACAAATTTTCATGAAGGTTTTATTCTTCAAACGATTGCATGGATATTTTTTCCAACCACAGTGGCCAATCTTCTCCGAGTTGCTGTCGATTTAGTTCCATGGCAACTTTAAAATCATGCAAAGAAACTAAGCATGGTGGTCTATGTTCTGACACAGCTTCTGCTGACGCACCATCACACTGCACGTGTAAATGATTGTTTGGCCACATACCATTGATGACCTTACCCTGCATCTGCTGTCTGGGGGCAGGGGTCTTCCTCGGCTCATTTGTAGACCTAGCTCTAACTAAATCAACACAAGACCTGATCAACCGTTTCAAGTAGACATCCAACATATTATTCAACATGTTTGCACATTCCATAGAGATGGCTCCGAGACCTTGTACTGCAGCAATCTGATCCATGCGCCTCCTGAGTGTTTCTGTATCAGACAACCTGCCACTGTCACAACAACTATCAAAATAGCCAGCACTACTCACTGGCAATGCCTTGCGGGCTCCTCCTACACTTGCTGAGCAGTAAGGAATCCCAAGTGGTGCTATCAAGGGACTTTTAGAAAGGCCAAAGCGATTTAACTGATCCACTTCTTCCCCGTCTTCAACAACTGACATTTCAGCTGGCCCTTTCCCATGTATTCTTGGCTTTTCTACAGGTCGCCGATCAGCATCTCCTCTTTCATACTCAGGTAGCTCAGCAACTGCTTGAAGATGCTGCATAGGTGTCTGATAATCACAAGGAGTAAGAATTCCATTCTCCATATCAACCTTACTACCACAATCTTCTGTACCCATGGATTGATGAGAAACAGAATCAACCTTCCCATTTGGTCCAAGAGGGCTTGGTCTATCTCTCAGCTTCCGCTCACGTATGCCAGGCCTAACCTTAGGGGATACCTGCAAAATCCCATTTGACCAAACGGGAGCTTTTTGATTCTGAGTGTGGAAGCTGCCAACACTCTGTTCGTGCCCATCTTCTCTACCAGGAGATATGTCTGACGCATGTTCTCCAAACTTCTGGGGACCTGACGGATGGATTGGTGGTGGGATCTTGGCTTGGCTGGCATTCTTCAAAATTGACTTTATAAAATGGTTGTGCAATGGAAGATTCTCCCTCCCAAGCACTCGGAAACAAAACTTGTCAAACTCAGTCTTGCTCAGTTTCTGACTCAAAAACCTGTTCAAGCAATAAAAGTACCGCTTTGACTTATCCGCTCCAAGCTTCTTTACAATCTGTGCTTTCAATTCACCCAAATCAATTCTTGAGCTCTGCTGGGGTTGCATTTCTCACCAACAGATTCACAAAACACCCAACAAATAATAATAATTAAAAAAAAAAAAAAAAACAGCAGAAGCCTCAATTTGAACCAAATTGCAGCTCTTTCCGTTTCCAAATAACACTAAACTTCCCCTCCCCCATATCAACCTTATTCCAATTCCCTAATCAGATAACTACAATTCGTACATATATCAACACCAGATGTATGAGTGATACTAATGGCAGAGTAACCCACAGTCAAACTTGCAATTCTGCACAAAAACAGGGTTACCCTTACGCCCCAAAAAAACCCAAATTCAGCAAACGAACAGAACATGCAATGCAAAGCCAAATCCCATCTTCCTCCCACCAAAACCCTAGAGATCAAACAGCAACAAAACTCCCCAACTCCGAGCACGAAAACCCCCAAATCAAACTCGAATTCATCGAATTGAATGGCATATCAAAACCCTAAGTCTGAATCACCAAACCCGGGTCCGAAACACCATTGTCGTGTCGAACAACGCGAAGCGAACATTACACCACTGCACCAATTTAAACCCCCATTGTTTCGCCGAATTCTGTGCCTTCGAACTTCGAATTCCGAAATTCGAAGTAGATGAGAAGAGATCAAAACTGAGGTGCCCCAAAAAAAAATAGGAAGCGAAACCAAAGAAACAAAAAATTCAAATTACAATGGAAGGAAGCACAATGAAGAAGAAGAAGAAGAACACGAAGAAATACTAGGTGTTTTGGGGAAAAACAAAGTAGTTATACATTGATTGAACTCTGACCTTCGCAAAGTTCACGAATTGCTCACAAATCTCGAACCTCACTCACTGGGTTTCAATCTTCCAAGCTTTGCCTTTGCCTCTCTCTCTTCCTTTTTTTTTCTTTTTTTTTCTCCAATTTATTTATCTTTTATTTCTAATTGTTGGTGATTTTATATTGAATTTTGTTTTTCTCTTTCTAACTCGATCTGCTAATACTATGTTTCTTCTCTTCTCTCTCTTTCGCATTGGTCATTCTTAAAACAGGGTCTTTTCCTCGTTATTTTAAAAATATATGTTGTATTTATTTATTTTTGTTGGAAATAATTGACAATTAAAACCAGTTTTTTATACCTGCATAATAATATTTGTAAAATTATTATTTGTTATTCTAGTTTATAATTTTTTTTACATTGCATCAAATAAATTACTGTTTTGTATGATAAATTATTACGATAAACATTAAATATCTTTAATAGATAGAACTAGGTCAAAACGAGAGTAATTAGAAGTGGAACAAAGAAAAAAAAAGTAATTATGAGAATAGTAAATTAAATGCATATTCAAATAAATAATTAATTTTGAATGTAAAAATTATTTAAATAAATAACTAGTTTTGTATTTTGATAGAAAATTTTACAATTTTTATTTTTAAAACATTTAAATACATTATATTTGAATTAAATTTATTCTTTTTAAATGTTATTTTGAATAAAACAATTTAAATATAGTGAACAGTTTTTTAAAGGTATTTCAACTATTATCAAATTTAAAAAATTACTTAATTATCAAATAATTGTTAAAAATTTTAAAAATATAATATTAATCATATTTTGTAGTTAATGTTTATTGATATTATTTTTTATAAAGTTCTTTAAGGTTTTTTAATTTTATATTTTCAAACTTTTTCTTTAGGAAAATATTTTCAAATTATGAAATTTTAAATTGGATAAGAGAACATCAACTTATAGAATGATCGAAATAGTATAGGTTATAGAATGACCGAAATAATATAGATTAAAACTAAATCAAGTTAAATCGATTTAAGTTCAATTTAAACTAAGTAACTCAGGCATCGATAGAATGAAATAGCCTAATTGACATGTAAGTAAAGATATTTAAATTAAAAATTTATTTAATTAAACATTTACAATTGAGAGTAAAAGACTTTTTTTATGTTGAAAAATAAATAATAAAAATATTTAAAATAAGTAAAAGTAAGAAAAATTAAATATATTTTGTGTTTCAATATATATTTTATGTTTCAATATTATTTACTTAAGTTGTATTAATTTCATCATCACAATTTATAAAATAATGTAAAACATATTTGACAACAAACAACATTAGAATGTTTCCCTAGTAATCACAAACAACCTCATTTTGAAATTTCAGGAATATTAATTGTCTTAAGACAACTAATAGTGTCATGTGCGAGGGCTACAAAGATAAACACATACTCCAACTCTTGAATCACCGTCTTATGAAGTTAGGTTTGGAAGTAGTAGGAAGAACTTGAGGTCCTTTATTACGTAATGTTAAAGTTTCACATCGACTAGAAATAAGGCCAATTTATAATATATAAATAAGGTGCAAACCTCACCTTACAAGCCAGTTTTGTAGGAATGAGTTAGGTTTAAAACTCACTTCTTAATATGATATTAGAGTTATGGTTAGAGTCTATCCTAGCGAGTTCTAAGTGAATATTTCTGTTTTCACCCGTTGTTTATAAGTGAGATGCAAACCTCACCTTACAAGCTGGTTTAAACCCACTTTATAATACGTAACCTCACCAACCTTACCATCATAACTATTCTCAGGGTTTTCCACGTAACTATCACCTTCAACTTCACCACCACCAATCATTGGATCTACCACCTCTTCATTCACGTTCACCAAGTTAACCATGTATGTGGTCATCTTTATAATCCAAGTTACGTGAAGTGAGAACAATGTTTCATTATCTATAAGAAAAAAAAATCTAGTTATATACATTTGATTTTTCACATCAAAAAGATTTTAATACCAATTGTCATTAATGATGTTTTTCTTATATGGTGTAAGGACGAAATTAATACATACTTTAAAATATGAATGAAAAATATTATTTTGGTCAATAATTTGATAGTAATAAATATATTTAATCAAAGTAATCAAATGTCTATCCTATAAATTATTTTATTTAATAAAATTGAGGTTTGTGATTTTTGAAAGTGAATACACAACTAAATAAAATCACAAATAAAAAATGTAAAATTAAGGTTGTGATCAAAGATAAAAATACTTTGTAAATCTAAGTGAATTACGTGAACTTTTAACAAGTTAAATAAGGAGAAAATAAAAAAATTGTGCAATGAAAGATAATAAAACAAATCGAACCACATATATATATATATATATATATATATATATATATATATATATATTTGTGATTTGGAGCTTCGTTGATGGTGAGAGAAAAAAAACACTATTTAACACTATAGAAACCAAACTAACATAGTTTTAATGTCCTTTTCAACTTTCCAACATGACTTTAGTGACAAAGATTATTGCTAGTTGAACTCACTATGCTTTAGTCACCGGAATATCTCTTGTTTAACATGTTTTTTTAATTTTCTATGGGTAGACTTAATAAATGAAAAGAAAAGGGTTTTCTGTAATGTGATACTTTTATGAAAAAATATCCATGTTGTTTAACATATGTACTACTAGCATACTTTAATGACATTTGTTGTAATCCATAGTTCTAACGAAACATAATAATGCTATTATTATATACAAAATGTCATATTATGATACTGATATTTATTAGTATTTATGTGATCTTAATGAATGTAATGTTTGAATTGTATCATTTGGATCACTGATATAACTCAAAGCTTCATTACATTTTACTTACAAAGACTATCATTATAAGTTCATGATCATATGGATGTATTCACATTAACATTGTTGATATCTTTATGTGAGAGTATTGATGATCTTGTTAATTTAAAGACTGTTAAAAAATATTTTTTTCACTATGATTTTAAAAATGATAATGTTTTGTATTCTGTATGTTCAAAAATTATGTTGCATGTTATTCATGTCTTAATCATTAAGGTTTTTTTTTTTCAATAATAAATTAATCTTTTAAATATATATATATATATATATATATATATATATATATATATATATATATTTTTTTTTTCTACACAATGTTCTTATATTTTCTTTTTCAAATAAATGTAAGAATTAATAAATTTGATGAAAGGATATGTTTTATTCCCAATGTAACACTTGTACAATTATTTTTAATAATAATTCTTTTTATTATGTATAGTACATCAAGTTTTCTAACATAGAGTTGAAAAAATATCTGTATTAATAGATATTTGTGGATAGTTTATTTACGGATATTTATTATTAAATACTTTAATATTTGTTTATAAATGGTTTAAGTATGATATTATACCATAAATATATATTATTCATAAAAAATAAAAATAAAAATAAATTTTAATTGATATTTTATTAAGTTAAAATTTAGTTTATATCTAACTTATTTTTTTATATTTTATAATTTTATTTTTTTAGATTTTATTTTATAAATTTATAAAACATATATTTTAATATATATGCTAATATATATATATATATATATATATATATATATATATATATATATCCATAAATTTTAAAATATTTTTAGATATTTTTTACACAGACAATAAATAATGAGATGGATATTTGATAAATAATGAGATAAATAACAAATAATTTTTCTTTATTACGAATCCATAACAAATAAATAGTATTCATTTTTGGATATGATTAGTTGGTATCTCTTTCACAACAAATATTAGGAAATCACTTTCAAATAAGTAAATAGCTTTTTAAAAAAAAGTATTATGGCTCCGAAGAGCTACTTATTCAACCCATTTGTCACCCTTAAATTAAGAAACAACATTTTAAGAGAATTTAATTTTCTTATCACCTCTGAAATTAAAAAAAATAATGCACCTCTTAATTATTTTGAGGCACTCAATTTTAAAAAGTTTCAAAATATCTTATTATCATCTTATCAAATTTATAATTCAATTTTTTTTAATTTAATTTGGGTCAAAGTAAACCCACATAACATTATATTTCTAAATAATTTTTTCAGAAAAATCAGAACAAAATTATTTTTTATAACTTTATTAGAAAGTTAAAGACAAAGTTAACTCATTAGAAAGTTAACTCATTACTGTCTGATATAATTTAAAATTATTTTATTTATTGTTAATAGAAGCAAGTAGTAGCATATTTTTTTCGCAAACAATTAATTTATGGGGATTTGTTGTCACATTTTCATATATTTCTTCCATCTCTGTGAAGGCGAAAATTTCCAATATACCTATAAAAATGATTTTTAATTATATAATTTGAAAATGATTTTTTATATAAAAAAGTTTTCAAATGTATAATTTGAAAATTATTTTCTACGTAAAAACTTTTCAAATTGTAAAATTTAAAAGTTATTTTTATTTTCAGGTCATGCAATTTAAAATTTTTTTTTTTGACATTTGGAAGTATAATTCAAAAATTATTTTTTAATATAAAAGTATTTTTTAAATTATACATTAATTTTTTTACAAAGAAATATTAGATGGCATAATTTGATAATGTATTTTTGGATTGTATAATTTAAAAGCCATTTTCTAATATTTGAATTACACAATGAAATAATTTTTTTAATGTAAAAAAATTATTTCAGGATTGCACAACTATACCACTTTCTTTCCTTGCATCCATATAAATAACACATAGACAATAATGACATGGCAGCAAGATAAAAGAGACAAATTATTTTTCGGAACACAAATTTGAATATTTTTTTTCTTGTTGACAATCACTCCAATTTTATTACGGAAATAATTTTTCAGAGGCTTTTGATGGGGTGCATCAAGAAATTTTATATGGTGCAGAAAAAAATGACCCAAGTTTTGTTGTTTATGGGCTACATCATCTAGCGTGACTCACTTCCTAGTAGGCCGAACCTAACTAAAAATCCCATCTCGGTATTTTATTTTTTCGTTTTTGGGTGGGCACTCACACTTATAGTGTGCCTCGCACCAGTTCGCACAGTGAAAGAAGGCATTGTTTGTGATTGAAATGGAGAGCGATGTGGAAGAATCTCTGCGGAAGAGGCCCAGAAAATATCCTTTCTCCGCGGATTCATCCTCTCGCAAGGTCTGTCTGTCTGTCTCTAGTTACGAAACTGTGTTGCAACTTTCAAGTATTGCTTGTGCATACCTGCCACTGTAAATATGACGGAGTGACTATAAAACCTAGTTTAGTGTTTATTCATCTGAATTTCACTATTAATCCCAATTATACATAGGACTATACCTCATCGTAGAGTTCGGGAACTATATGCTTGTTTGCTTCATCTTACTTCGTATAGGTTATCTTGATAGGTTCGTGATTTCCTTCCCTAACAAAATCGTGAGGTTATTGATATAAAGTGGGTTTCTGATGTATTAGGTTGATTTAATTTTATAAAGATAAGTTCGGGTAAAGTTTGGGGTTAACGATCATCTGAGAATTTATCCGGGGGGGTTTTCAAGTGTAATTACTGACTAGTTACTTGTAAATTATAATTGTGACTTTGTTTTACGCGGTTTGATGCTATTGAGTTGATTTTTTTTTGCTGGTTCATGATTAATAATTTTTTTTTTTCTTTTTTATGTGAACTGATTGTTATTCAATAATTCAGCAGTTTGAACAATATCTTGGTGGGCCGTTTGCAATAATTGGGGAAGTGGTAATGATTCTCACTTTCATGATATTAAGTTTTAATTTGGATGAACATTTGAAGAAGATTTGTTAATTTTCTTTATGGATTTCTTTCCACTGGCATTTTTGTTTATACTACCTTATTGTTGACTTGCTTGAGCATGAATAAGGGAAAAAACACACAGATGCAGTGCCAAAATGATTCTTTCCATTTCGTTCTTCTTTTTTAGAGTCAAAATGCCAAATGGATATGGCAGGTCTAGAGGTTTCATCCCTCTGCAGTAAATGTCTGGCCACTGGTGGGATTGGTTTTCTAGTAGTTTTGGTGATCTCTGACTTGTAGCTAATCACATTAGCTAATAGTGCACTATTGTGGTGCTATGGTGGGGTAATAAAGGAGAGGATGAGAGCAGCCTTGTGATGCCATGGGATTTAATAATGAAGTGGTTTTTAGTAGTGGTGAAGGCTTTAACAATAGATTTTTTCTTTTTTTTGTGCAACATAGCAGTTGTGCCACATTATAGGTTACAATATCCTACTTTTACCCCTGTAAATAATATTGTACGGGAGTATTAATGTTATGATTTCTCCCCCTTATTCTAATGCATTTTTGCTTTAGAAACGTAACAGAACTTGAATCCCTTCTTCATTAGCCATTCCCCAAAAAATTACTTTTGTCCACTTGCACTTTACAGGACGTTCTTTTGTTCTTTTCTTTCTTATTCCTTCAGACTTCTTAGTTCACATTATGCTAATTTGTTATTTTTTCTTACATTATGCTAATTTGTTATTTTTTCTTTATATTCATTTTACAATCGTTCATTCTTTTTACTTATTACTCTTAGAATACGGGCTTAAGACCTGTTGGAAGTCCCACATTGACTAGAGATCAGGCCAATTTATAATATATAAGTGGATGTAAATCTCACCTTAAAAGTCGGTTTTGTGGGTTGAGTTAGGTTTAAAGTCCACTTGTTAACATGGTATCAGAGCCAGGTTCCGATCCTGGGACCTGGGTTATGGGCCCGTGTGAGATCTCAACCCCATCACACTCACCCAAGACTAAACATCCAGAGTGTAGCAAATATTGGTGATGCAATAATGGATCTTGTTATTTAGAGTCTAACATAACCTGATGGTAGCTTTGTAAGGTGAGGACTGTTTAAGCCTTAAAAGGATTACTACGGCCATTTTTTGGTTGATTGATGATCTCAATTCTAACCTTCATGCCAAGACTATACATCTGCAACATGGACAAATGTGATGACCCAATAATAACAACGTTTAACTAATAATTGGCATTTAAGGTGCACACATACATTGGTAGTCTAATAACCAATCTACATGGGATGGACTTCTATACTATTTTAGTTTGGGCTTAACTGAAATCCCTAATCCATGTCTTTAAGGGGAGAATTACTCAATCCTTATTAGGAATACATTAATTATGTTTCTAATCGATGAGAAATTTCAACAACTACTATGGTCTTAATATATGAGTAAACTATTATTTAACGTGAATTTCTTCATTTTGGTCTGAATATTTATATGTAGTATATTTTTATTGTTTTTATAATTATAATACTTAAAATAGTGTTCATCCTACTTGTTGCTATCCACCAATACTGTTTTATGATCTAGCTGCTACGGGACTGCAATTCAGGATTGATAACTATGAAGCTAAGATGATTGAACTTGAGGGTAAATGATTATTTGATAGAGCAAATCAAGTTAAACAAAATAGCTGAGAGTTCATACATTCCTTGAAATAAGGCATGAAAGTTATTGGAAAGAATTAAATGAGGGTGTGATTGCGCTGTAGCAATGGTAGTTGTGGCGACAGCAACTGTAAATCGTGATGCAATAAGTCATCATTTCTATACAGCACCACTCTGCACTGCTTTGCTGTGATAGCAGCTGTTATGATTTCGAATAGTAGTACTCATCAGTTGCTACTATTCCCATTGCTTCCCTTGGAGTTGCTACTATTCCCATTGCTTCCCTTGGAGTTGCTACTATTCCCATTGCTTCCCTTGGAGTTGCTACTATTCCCATTGCTTCCCTTGGAGAATAGACGTTCCTATCCTCTACTTGCACATAATTCTTTCAAAATCTGAATTGTGCAATCTCTTGGTAAGAGTATTTGCAAGTTGACTTAGTGGAGGTACATATATATGGAGTGCAAATCAAACATCAAGCTTTTCCTTGATAAAAGGCCTATTGACGTCACTTTTATTCATTTGATCATGCAAAGCAGTATGAATTATGTCGGTTGCTGATCTATCTTCAGGCTAGAGCTTCATAGGTCCATTGCCTTTAATCTTCAAGTATTCTATAATAATTTAAAACCAAAGCTATTCTCAAATACTTTGTGCCATAGCTTGGAACTCAACTTCTACCATAGGTTGAGCCACAACATTCTGTATTCTGCCTCTTCAAGTTACAAGTTTCTTAAAAGAAATTTCCATTAGTGGATCTCCTATCATTTACTGTTCTTGCATAGCCAACATTAGTGAAAACTACTCAAATTGTATTCCTTTTTCTTATATATAAATTTCCTCTTCCTGTACAAGTGGTTTGTTAGTGGTATTTGGGCTATATGCGTAAATTTGATAACCAAACTTTCTACAGTGTAATATATGATGGTATTCAACATTAATAAAAAGCCAGATGAATTGTATTCCTTTTTCTTGTATATACATTTTCTCTTCCCGGTGTCCCCTTAAGAATTGAAAATTCTATAAAACTGCTAATGTAATATATGATGCCATTTGAAATTCTGATGGCCATTGGAAATGTTTAGGAGAGGTGGTAATACACTAAAATTTGACGACACTTGGTACCCATCCATGTTCATAGGAAAAGTTGCTGGAAATTATTGCATACAAGAAAAGTTGAAAGAACTTCGGATGTTGGAAAGTCCTATTCCCTTGGTAAAATTTGATTGTCGGAAATGCAGTAATGCAGTGTAACATGACAGCACTCAGCTTGCCTAGTCAAGTTTATAGGGTACTAACTACTTAAGAGTCTGTTCTTTCCTTCTTCAAAGCAGAGCCCTGTAGTCTTGAGATGTTAGACACCATGTGAGAAGAGAGAAGAAACAAATAATTTATTTCTTGGATTTGTTCATGTGAATGTACCACTCAACAAAATTATCTATAAGTAATATTATTGTTAGAGATCTTACATCGATTAAAGATAGAGCGAATTTACAGTATATAAGTGAGTGTCACCTTATAAGTAGATTTTGTATGATTGAGTTAAGCCATCCAAAACCTATCCTATCCTTGCAAGATTGGTTAGGTTATCGTGCCATCTACTATCAGACCACCGATTAATGTTTGGTGCCAAACTCGATATGTATATTGGTTTGGGGGGTGTGTTGGAGATTACACATTGACTAGAGATACGATGCATTTATGATATATAAGTGGATGCAAATCTCACTTTAAAAGCTAACTTTGTAGGGTTGAGTTAGACTTAAAATCTATTTTTTAAAAATTATTAATGATTAAAAAATAATAAGTAACCACCGATGTTCTCAAGAGAACAATTAGCTCAACTGAACACAATAACTAAGCTACTTGGAAGAGTAGTACTTAAAATTTTCAATTTCTAATCAAGGGCAAGAATAGCTATGTCATGAAGCCATTTCTTGATTTTGTAGCTATTATTTTAATGGAAAAGAAACATTTGTTGCTTTATCTTATTTCCTGGTCTCAAGATCATCAGCAAAAGGGAAATGAATGTGCATTATTGCTTGCATTTGTTTTGGTTGACTCAACATAAGGCTAGGGTATGTTGACATTATTGTATATTTTGAGAGTTTGGTTTTAGAGGGAAAGGAAGAAAAGGGAATTTTTTTAATAAATATTCTCTAATTTGACAGTTGTTTAGAATTAAAGATATAAAATAATAGATTAACAAAACTTTAATGTCCTGATCTTTTGTTTATTTTAAAATTGTTAAAAAATATTTCATAATTTAAAAATAAACAATTTGCTCGTCATTCCCTATAAAATTCCTCTCCTAAACATACCCTTAATGATTTCTGTTTGATAGAACACTGATTCAGAAATGCATAGCAGTGTTAAGCGGTATACTAATGGCTTTGAAGAAAAAATTTACATGATGTTATTGTGCATTTTAGCATATTCAATGTTTTAAAATTAAAAACGGAAAATTTATGTAAGTTACATAGTTCTCTGTTTCTGTGTATTGCTAGTACTTTTTCTTTGCTGAAACTAAAGCTGAATTCTCTTTTTTGTCAGAATTTTATGCAAGATGATGATAATCGATTGGAGATTACCCGAACTAGATGTAAGTCTATTATCTCATTGGTTTTATATCTATTTTCTACATTACATGTCAGCTATTCTATTCTTTCAATGATAGTTGGAAGTTTGCTTAAAAGACATGGAGATTTGACAGAACGTCTTGCCAGGTAAATCACTCTTGAAGATGCTGACGGCTTCTTTCTGTAGTACAATTTGTCATTGGAAAGTCATCAATGTGCAGACACTTGACCTGCAAATTAATATGATAGTATTATCATGCTGATGCTTGGCTTTGTATGCTGTGCCATTTTTTACTTTATTGTTTACTTGTATACCAGTGGGTGGGATAGGATTAGAAATATATTTCATGTATTCAATGAGGAAACCATTGAAGTTCTTGGTCTTTTTACGTGAACATGCATGAATTAAGTTTGTGGTTGATAAGATGGAAATTGGGAAGAATTTAGATAACTATAGTGGATTTCACAATTCTGTCCTTTTTTTAATTGTCCTAGTACTTTTAAATTTTTTTGGCTTTTGTATATGTATAATGCAATGATTTTTTATATCTCAAACCTATAATCTATAGGGTCGTCTCACTAGGCACTGTCTTTATATAACTTTTTTTGGGCTGATTGCTAAATGCTATATGGGTTTGATAACCGTGACTGACATGCCAAGTCAGACCTTTTGTTGCAATTAGATGTTGACATCATAGCATGTGCAAACATTCCAGATCATTAGTAAGAAGGATCTCTTCTATTTTTCATTTTTCTTTATAGATTTCTTATGTGTAATGTCTAGCATGTTTTGAAAATGCTGTTCATGCAATCAAGGTGTATTTTGGTCACTAGAAGATGTTTAGGTCTCTTCTCTCTTCCTCAGTCAATATCTTAATGCATTCTATGATACTTTTAATACTGTGGTTTCATGACATCCATTAGTTGTTGTATGCTGTGGTAACAATCTTTTTAATATTGGGTTCACAGGGATTCGGACAAGATAATATTTGAGCGTCTGCAGAAAGAGTTCGAAGCTGCACGAGCTTCTCAAACTGAAGGTAGCTTTGACTTTGGTCTTTGGAGATGAATTCTTTAATAAATTAGCAGTAGATGCTGCGTGGTCTCAATTTTTTTTCGTCATTTATTTCCTTTGTTGTACTCTAGTGTAGCTGATATGATTTTTTACCTTTTGAAATGGTTCTTTTTTTTGCCTTTTCAATTACTGTTTTTTGTTCATTTCTATAAACCTTCCAAATTTTTTGGTTTTTCATATGTATGCATCCATTCAATATTTTCAAATCCCTATAGTTAAAAACTATTTTTTTTATCATAGTAAGATTGGTAATGACGGGATATATGAGAAGCAAATGCTAATCACATGGAATATTTTCCTGTGAAATTTTAATTTGTTTCTGTTAGAATAATTTAATATTATCTTCTGAGCAAAAAAGCTGTTTTCTATTGTATCTATCTGTAACCTAGTATCCTAGGAGTTTCTTTTTCTATTTCCCATGACTTAATTAGTGCAAATGTTGACATTAATTTAGGCACTCAGTTATAGAAAGGGTATCGTTTGGCCCTCCACATAAATTTGACATTAATTAAGTCCTTCTATTATGGAAAGTAGCACCAATCTAACCCCTCAATCAGATTGTGATTTGTTGCTTCAATTTAGTCTTTTTAAAATCAGAAGCTCCATCAACAGTCTTCTCACAGTCTGCACACAAAAGGTTGACTTTAATATTGGTTTTCTTGATTGGGGAGCTAAGTTAATGTCAACTTTCTTTGGAGGATCAGAGTGATATTTTTTCCTGCATCATATATGGAAATGTAGTTGTTTATATTATCTCATGTGTATGACAAGCCTGTGTGCCAGAGGAGACAAAGCACTGACTGGATTGGGTTGAAACAGGGTAACCTTTAAACATTGAATATAAATTGCAATAAGATTTTTCAGTGCCTTTGGCCCAACCCTGCATAAACATAAGTTGATCTTGTTGTTACCTATCTATTGTTTGAAATATTACTGTTAAAATGTCAAAATATTCACAATATATTTTATACCAGTAAGAATTGAATTGGATCCTAATGAAATAAAAAATCTTATACATGGAATAAGAAAAGGGAACTGATCAGAATAAACGTTCTATAATTTAAAGCATTTTAAGTAGAGAAGATTATTAAGACGTTAATCTTGGCTCAGTTGCCAATATATACTCTTTGACATCTGAGATACTGACCAACGTCTTTTGTTTATTCATTTCTGTATAGATGTCCAGAAAATTATTTCTAACCACCATTTTTTATTGTAGAGATATGTTTAGATGGGGATGCGTGGAATGATGGTCTACTAGCTACAATAAGAGAGCGGGTATTAATTATTGATTGCTACCATTTTTATTTGACTTGTTCTGATATTTGGTGGTCTCTATAATTATCAATTCTTTTCAGTTTCACTTTCGTTTTTTGCACACTATCAGGTGCATATGGAGTCAGACAGAAAAGCAATGCATGGGGATGCTGACATATTGTCATGTCCTCATGAAAAAATTACATATAAAATTGGAAACAAGGTAATATTACATGGCTTCACCTGCCTTTCATTGCAAATGATTTGTTTTTCAGTAAAAGATATTATACTTGTAAATGTTTTAGCATTCATTTCAAAGATTCTATACATTACCCCAAGAAGGGAAAAAAAGGCACAAGTGACAAAGTAACAGATTAGAAGTTCGGGGTCAGTTATATTTCAATTGTCTAAGGGACAGAACCAGAAAACTGAAGTGCTTAAGAGGAGTCGGGGTGTGTTTTATGCTATGTTTAGAAACTACGGGTTTTGATTTCTGCAATCATTTAGTGAGGATGGATGGAGCGATCACTTTCATTTTCATTCGTTTCTCTATTAACTTGTTATGAGATTGGAAGTTATTTATGGCTTCTCCTTGGTACTGTGCTCATGGATTTTCAAGTTAGTCGTCTTTATGATGTGCGGTCTCGCTTCCTTGCTGCATGCTTTTTTTTTGTGTTTCTTGTCATATCTTGATGTTCCTTATGTTATTAATAACTTAATTATTGGTCTGTCTGAGTGTTTGAGATTGTGTATAGATTAGTTGGTATTCTGTCTTAACTTTCTCATCAGCTCATCATCTTTTAAATATTGGAATTTGGTTGTGTATTTGTTGGCAGGTAATTTGCTGTTTGGAAGGAGCAAGAATTGGCGTACAGTATGAAACATCGTATGCTGGTAATTGCCAATCAAATTTCTCTTGAATAATTTTTCTCATGCATTAACATATTATTTAGCTCATAAGATTACGTAAATAACAAGACAGATGCAGGACCTTTTATATTTGCCCCCTCCTTCCGTTTTGTCTTTTCCTTTGCCATTAAATGATGATAAGTGATATAGCCTGTTCATTTATTGCCAGGTGAACCTTGTGAATTTTACCATTGTGTGCTGGAGAGTAAGTCATTTCTTGAAAAGATGACTGTCCTTGAACACACCGTTCCATTTTTCCTGCCAATACGTGAAATAGAAAATGATCTCCTTTCATCCAATGCAATGGTAAAGGCATTTATATATATTGCCTTTACACTGTATTTCAATTTTCATTTTCTAATAACCATTGTTTTATTGATTTGCTTTCAGAAATTCATAGACCATGTTGGAGATCTATTGCAGGCTTTTGTGGATAGACGGGAACAGGTAGATTGTTCATGTATGTAATCATTATGAGAGTTTGATTCATTTATTTTTGGAATACCAATATTTTGTCTTCACTATCTACATGAATTTGTTTTTATTTATGTGCAAAGGTTTACAGTTACAATTGTGCAAAGAAAGTACTTTCTGACTATTATGTATCTATATGTTCAGAAATGTCTTATTAAGACTTGGTTTACCCCTGCACTGAAAACTGGATTTTGGTCAAATATATTTACTTGTATTATTTTATACACTGTTGCTAAAGGACATGTCATTGTTAGTTCGGATTCTCCAATCACTATCTCCTGTATCAATGAGGCATGTACTTTTCAGATGATCTCCCTCTCACTTATTTTTTCTGGAAAATTGTGAAATTTTTTATTCCAGGTTGCAGTACTTCTTTCAACCCGTTTAAAAACATTGGTTGTGAAATTTATCAAACTCGGTATCTTGTAGGATTTACGCCCTTACTCTTATTCATCAAATGAATAGTTAAATAGAAAAGGCTGAAGCTAAAATACTTTCTTTCTCAGCATGCAAAAGGTTTATTCAAAATTGTTCTAATAAAGGCTTGAATGGTATTTAAACTATTCAAATTGTCCCAATCGCATGAAGTTGGAAACGTACAAAATTTCCAGTGTCTTTTGTCCCGTGTGTGTGAGGACTATCTATGATTGAATAATGTGTGCATTAGAGTTAAACGTTGGGTTTGCATAAGAATTTGGCATTTGTCCCAGAATGTTTGAAGAATTTAATTAGAATGCTTCATAGTGTAACTGTTTTTACTTAGTCATTCATTAGTTTTGTCATGTACAGTGACATTGTTGGTGACTTTTGTAATAATTAATTTAAAAGTCATATTTAGGCTGATTTTTAATTAGCTGAGAATGTAATAAACAATCTTTACATTGATAGTACATGAAAACAAGTTGTGTTCTAAATAGGCAGCTTAATTTTATTTTCTCTATTAGTTTTATTTACTAGTTCTACTATTAAGATTACAACATGGACCATTATTAAGTATGTGCAAAACATTAATCTATCAATCATTATTTGAAATTTGAGAAATCTCTGCAATGATAAAGAACCTTTGCTTGTGAGTTCTATGTCTAAGTTATTCTGATACAAAAAACACGCATCTTTGTTTGTCTCTTGTGAATATCATGCAGGTCAGACTTATAAAGGAACTTTATGGAAATCAAATTAGAGAGCTTTATCATAGCCTTCCCTACCATATGATCGAACTTGTATTGGATGATTCTGATTGGTTAGTATCTTGTATTAATCTTGTTTTTCAGAACCATTTTTCTTCAAAGTTTTGGTAGCACTTGAAATATATATATATATATATATATATATATATATATATATATATATATATATATAGGTTGACTTTGACGCACAGATTACTGATTTGGAATTGGATTATAATTGCATTCCCTTGGGATCAATTATCTGTCTCCGTCTATATTTTCCTTCTATCAACTTTATTATGCCAAAAATTTTGGTCATGTAGCTGGGGTGCCGGGAGAAATGGCCCTTATGAAAGGAACATTTGTAGTTTTTACAATTTTGATTTGTTTGCACCTTAATTAAGAAAGTTCTTGTTTTATTTAAAATTTATTAACATTTCTTTCTGTGTCAAGTTTATTATTAAAATTTCCTGCAATGAAATTGGATATACATGCAAAGAGAAAAACTAACAAGAGGTTAAGAGATATTCTGTGCTCAATCAATTTTCTTTTTTGTTTCAGCAAGGTGACAGTCAGCCTTCGATATGCTGATCTAATTTCGGTGCTCCCAACTCGAATATCAGTGCTAGCCTGGCCAATGTTCAATAAAAATACTACAGCAACTTTGAACAGGAAGGAAGATGGACTCTCTGGAAGTCATTCTACTCCAATTCGCTTAACCTATGCAGAAGATGCCTTACGAACCATGAGTTTACCAGAAGGTGCATTAACTTTATTTCTTTTCTTAAAGCAGTTTTCTTTTGCGTGTGAGCACATGATAACAAGTTAAAAATAAAATAAATTCTTTTACGTTGAAAACATGAAAGTCATTCAATACTCTGACTTTGTATGTAATTTAAAATATTTAACAGTGTGTATTTCGCGATTTTGTACCATGTAGTTCATCATCAGCTGTTCATGTCCTAGTCGGATGTGTGCAGCTAGGTGAAGCTATCACACGAATGAATTCTGATTCTCAAAATTTTTCCACTGCAAGGGCTTTTATTTTTATGGAAGTTTCCCCCAAGTTTATTTTACAAGCCTGCTTCCCTGTTCTTATAATTGTGATGCGTATTTCTTCACTGCTCTCTACTGATAGTTCTCTCTCTATACTGACCTTTTTATACATTGCTTCCATTCCAGCATACGCAGAGATTGTATTAAACTTACCACAAGCGCTTCAGCAGACGTATCATCAAAAGGCTCCCGCTTAGTCTAGATTCCTCTGTAAAAATTCTTGGTAGATGTTAAATATTAGAAAAAGTAACTTCAAAATTGTTACCTCACAGGATGAGTTCATTTTTCTGTACTGCTGTCAGTTAGCATTTGTCGTTGCCCCTTGTGGCCTTCTTGTTCCTTCATTGCCTACTCCTGTGTCTTGTATAATTTACTACGACAGAGCTAGGTTCATCTTTTCAAACTGTTGTCATTTCTCTTTTTTGGTTTATCATAATTCAATATATGTAAAAGTTGGTTTCATTCAAGTTCCATCTTTCATACAAGTACGAACGCTTGCTAATCATTCAAGTTCCATCTTTATTATGAAGTAAATGGCTGAGTGCAATACTGCTATGCTTGCGGACGAAGTGCACTCTGGGTTTGAACGGTTGTGTTGTTGGCATGAGAGGACTGCATGACGATGCGTTGTGATGCCAAAACTTGATTTTGATATTTAATTTTGAATTGGTTGCTATTATTAAGTTCGTATTAGGTACTCAATGTCCATTTTTAGTTGATGCATCTTATTTGGACATGTTTTCTAGTTTTTTTTGAGGATTTTTACATTAAAAAATAGAAACTCTATCGACAGCTAAAAGAACAGGCACCATATTCGGAGTGCATCATTGTACACTGGTGGTGCTGTTCGAATAGACTTGCCGTTTCGAAAATCTTTGAAGTGGGATACACATCGAATTTGTGAAATTATCACTTTATTCCTTGGAATCTTTATCTCCAGGTAGCGCAACAAAAAAACGATAATTATTGTTGGCAAACTTATCTCCAAACCGACAAGCGTTAGTGCTGCATGCCGACCACCAAAATTCTTTTCAAGAACGAGGAAGAAAAGAAAAATTCAGATATTGCTACAGGGTTATTATTAGCTACATTTACCACTTTTATAAACAGCCATGGAAGGACAGATCATACCGCTGGAGGGTTTATTTCCATGTTTTGACAATTCTCTCCCCTTAAATAAAAAGGCTATCTTTGTTTTTTATTTTAAAAAATTCTCTAGTTTTCAAAATCAACTAAACAAGGTTATCAAACAATAGGTGAAGGATGATGCAAGCTACAGATAGAGTGTGAAACCGAGGGAGAAGTTAAACAAGGTGAAAACAAAACGATAAGAAAACATTTATCTCTCGTTTCTGGTTTCTTGTTTCTGAGGATTATTTTTAAAATTAATAGATTTTAAATGAGGAATCGATTGCTAAGTAGCGTGAAAATGAATTAAGAATTTTTGAAACTAAAGGAGAGAAGAGAACCAAACATGATAGATATTGGTAGTGACTAGTTTCTATTTTTTGCAGAATTTCAAACAAGGTTCAGGGCATCTCCACCTAAAACATTATAAGAGTGTTATTCCTTGCATCCATTCACATGGCTTCAGACAGGAGGAATAACTTAGCCCATAAAAAAGAAAAAGAAACGTACAGAAGGACGGACCATCTTATGCAGTGGAGTTGGGTTGGGGAATAATCTCTTTATAAGTCAGAATTAGAATCCATCTTCCTTATCTGATTTCAGATTAGCACATCCCAATTCACGTTATCTTTCACATCTAAATTCTAATTGCTCTATCTCCACCGATCTTCTTATTTTCTTTTGTTTAATTTCTATTGTGAGGTACTGTTAGGTGCTTCCACCATCCATTGATCGTCCTTTTTATGCTGAACACTAACAGATTAAAAAAGAAGACGGAGATTGAATTCATTATTGAGCTACGTTGATTAAGATCGGAAATATATTGAGTTTTGTTCATCAGAAAAAACAAATATAGAGCTTAACAGTGACCTTGATATCATTTAACGATCTCAAAATAAGACGTAAGTAAATCCTATCTACCATGTTATTTGGTATCTAAAGAGCATAGCATCTCCTTTAGCTACTGACACAGATGAAAAGGAACAGTAACCATTCAAATTTTCACAAAAGGACCTTCATCCTAAATATAAAGACACATTAACTTTTGTCTTCATTATATTTGTTGTTTCTGCTCTTGGACAGCACCAGAGTGACTTCTTGAAGATTGTCCAAACTTCTTAAACTGTGTAATGCTGTTGGATTGTGTCAATGTCAAGCCCTTTCAGCTTCACCACTGACTCAACATGTCCTTTCAGAGTATGAAGCTCCCTGAGTCTGTAAACCAATATAAGAAATCTCTGTAAGACATTATCACTATTTTATAACTACCTTTTCATGAAGGACAACTTACATATAGCTCCTTAGGTGCTTTTATTGATGTTTTCCAATTAGAATTAGAGTTTCATCTAAGTGTAATTCCTGTAATAAAGGTTTAATGCAAATTACCAAGATGAAACTCTAATTATGATTGGAGAACAAAATAAATAAAAAAAAAGGTACTTTAGGAATTGCATTTTGTCTCTTCTTCAATCATTTCACACTCAAATTTATGCCACACAATGGCACTGTAGAAGTGGATTCAGTGGCTTACCTAGCAACCTCAGCACGTCTCTTAGCTTGTTCAGCAATCTCTGAAAGCTCTCTGTAACTGTTCTTGTCATTGAAAAGGTTGGTTGTTTCAGGTGGCTGAAGACCGTGAAGAGTTCTCTGTGCAGTTGCCCATTGTGCTTCTCTCTCTTCTTTTCCATAGTCTTTCTTTGTAGTGAAGGCAGTCTGTGATAAACAAGTTTTGAATTTTGAAGTTTCTGGTTTAGGATCAACAATGCAATTAGTAATAGTAAAGATGAACATATTACCTTGTTCTCCAAAAGATTGTCCCAAGCCTTCCCACTCAGAACATAGCGGATTGCGAATTTAAGTATATCAAGTGGAACATATGTCACTAAACTGTAGAGCCAGATTACACCAGCCCAACCCCATCCCATTCCCTCAATTCTTGCAAAGCCCCAGTTAGCATATACTGCTAGAAATGTTGCCACCTATCAATCATGAAGCAAATTGTTATGGCCACAGAAGAAAGCCAAACTGCCAAAATATTTTTGAACTACTCAATCACATACTGGAGTACCATGCAAATCATTATTGCTTCCGAAAACAATAAAAGTATTGATTGAGTCCTCTATCTTGATTTTTATTCAGTTTGAATGCTAAGTTTAGTTAGAGACGTGGTTATTTTTTCAGTTGTGGATGTAAATGTTTTCTAGCAACATGGTTTTAGTGCTTCAGTTTATATTTTTTTAACAATGATGGATGTGGATGTGAAGTGAGTAACATGTGCAAGATCATGAAGATCAGGTTCTTGACAAAACACAATGACACTGCTTCAATCACACGATCAGAAGAGAAAGTAAGAAACAACTACATGTACTAGGTTGCTGATAATAGGAGATTCAAGATTACCAGCTGTGCAATCATAAAAGCACCCAGTAGGAGAAGACCAGGTCTTTCGACATAAGACCAGCTGCGGGACCTTGTCACAAAAATCAGTGCTTGACTTATAATACTGACTTGTAGGTACAGGGCTGCCATCATTTCTCCGGGGTTATTTCTTATAGACCTCACACCAAACTTGTCCTGCAATTGGGAAAATTGTGCTTATGGCTCCCACAATTTTATCCATTTGGTGGTGATAATATTAAGGAAAACCAAAACTGTAAATTATTACCGAGAAGAAATCGGTATCCTTGATGAGCCAGAAAAATACCACTGTCATTAGTGCCAAGTAACTACCTAGCACAACACCAGTGGCAAATATCTCCCTCAGCTTCCAGCTGTCTGGCAGTGGAGATGGTTTCACTCGATCCTTGGAAATTGTCATGATGGTACCTATGTAATAGGGGTGAAGGGAATCAAATTAAACTCTTTTTTGACAGAATAGTCTATATAAACAGCCCGAAGGTTAAATAAGTGTTATCTTACCATCGTTTAGTATTGCAATAATCAACACCATGAAGGGTGCAAAATCAAATTTCCAAATCAATGCAATAAACATGAAACCAAACTGCCACAGAGAAGTAGATCACATAAATTACATGAACCGTGTATATATGTGTCTGTAAAAATGTTGACATGTTTTTTGAATTAACATTTTCTGCACTTACCACTATACGAATGGTGATTGACACTGCATAGATCTGCCATAACCAACACTTCCCAGTTAGGTTGTTAAGATATTAAATAAAGTCAGGCAATCAAATTATGCATTCAAGGAACTAACAGTATAATTCTTCATCCTTTGGAAAATTGCCCTGCTGGTCAGCACTGCACTAATAATGACACTCAGACCAGGTTCAGTGAGGACAATGTCAGAAGCACTTCTAGCAGCATCTGTGGCGTCAGCAACAGCAATTCCAATGTCTGCTTTCTTTAAAGCAGGGGCATCGTTGACACCATCACCTGTCATTCCACATATATGCTTCCTCTCTTGCAACCTCTTAACGATTTCATATTTGTGTTCTGCCATGTCATAGCGAGAAGAAAAAATGAATAAAATGTTGTTTGATTTGAAGCATGTCACCATGAAGGTTAGTATTGTTAAAGAAAGTAGTACGTAGTCCCATCCCATGTCACCAGCTTGCAGAGAAGCATTGATCGTTGAACAAGAAAAGGATGTCTAAAATGGATTAAAACAAAAAAAATGTGTGACGGCTGATGCTATCAAGTACCATGATGATGGTTATTATCCAGGACAAGGACCTACCAGGAAATACTCCAGCAAATCCATCAGCTTTCTCAATCAATTCATCAACTGGAAGAGCTGAAACAGAAGCATCCTTGCTTTGGCCAAGTAATGAAGAAGATGGGTACATGTTTGTCCCCATCCCAAGCCTTCTGCCAGTTTCCTTCGCAATGGCCAGCTGATCACCTAGAGAACAAGAAGCCCACAAACAGTTTCTAAGCTACATGATTTCATTTTTAGCATGAAACATGAACGACAAGAAAGAATGGTCTCCCTCCAATCTTACCAGTAATCATCTTAACATTCACACCAAGGTTCAGAGCTCTTGTAATGGTTTCCGCACTGTCGTGTCTTGGAGGATCGAAAAGTGGTAGCAGACCAACAAACTGCCATGGTGCACCAGGACTATCCTTGTTTTTCTCAGGTATCTCCTGTTATGCAGAGACCATGCAAACAGCAATAGATGAAGGGCATTGAAATAGTTAATAGGTTGGAGAAGAGAAATGTCAAATATCAGCTTTGCTAACCTGTTTAGCAACACCTAACGAACGGAGTCCACGCTCAGCAAACTTGTCAATCACTCCATGAACCCTCTTTCTGACATCCTCTTTGCAGTTGCAGAGGTTCAATATCTAAGCCAGGAAAAAGAAGTACATTGTTCATCTAAAATGTTCACAAATAAGTGTTAAGGTAACAGAACACATATTTACCTGCTCAGGAGCGCCTTTGCTAGATCGGTGCCAATTTCCATCAGAATCAATGTAAGTTAGAGCAGTCCTCTTGTCCACAGGATTGAATGGAAGAAAGTGGACCTCCCTGATACCAGCTCGTGCCTGACAAATTCACAGTAGAAGTTAAATTAATATTTCTTTTATCTTCCTTTATCCCAATTGATAGTGAGCATTGTTTCGACATATTTACCTCCTTTGGATCAGCAAGCATCCCAACAATTGCAGCATCTATAGCATCTTGATTCTCAGTCCTAGAAGCCCTGGCTGCAAGAAGGATAACATAATCCTTCTCAATACCCTTGGCAAAAACCTCAATCAGATTCTTGTCAACACTGAGCTTATTTAGGGTGAGAGTCCCAGTTTTGTCACTGCAGAGAACATCCATTCCTGCCATTTCCTCAATAGCCGTCATACGTTTTGTAATGGCACCTTGCTGTGAAAGCCTGTGAGAACCAATAGCCATAGTGACAGACAGAACAGTTGGCATGGCAATTGGAATTCCTCCAATCAAGAGAACCAACAGATTGTCAATCCCATCTCTGTACTTGCGGTGTTGTATTGGGTACATGACTATGAGCTCAATGATTATTCCAACCGCAATGGAACAAATGCAGAAGTTACCGATTGCTGTAAGGACTTTCTGGAAGTGACCAACTTGGTTGGTGCTGTCAACCAGATGAGCAGCCTTGCCAAAAAAGGTGTGCACCCCAGTGGCAATCACCACTGCTTCTATCTCACCCTTCTTCACGGTTGATCCAGAAAACACTTCATCAGAGGGATGCTTTGTCGCTGGGAGAGACTCTCCTGTCAAAGCAGACTGATCAACACTCAGAGCATCACCCTCCAGAAGACGGGCATCAGCAGGAATAATATCTCCCAGTTTGATGCTGACTATGTCTCCTGGGACCAAAATTGCAGCATCTTGTTCGGTCCATCTTCCATCTCTGAGAACCTGAAATTTTTGCGGCAAAAGCAAAAATTAAGATGAGTGTAGAATAGAGAATTTGAACAAGATGAAAACAAAGAAGATGAGGAAACAGCTATAAACTCTTTTTGTTTTTCAGCTTTCAAAACACTTAATATGATTAACAATTAACTACCAAGTAGTGTGAAACTGTTTGATAAAAACTGTGCTTAAAACCCAAAAATGACAAGGGAATCGAAGTGACACTTGAAAAGCTGAAAACAATGCATGTTGGATGCATGATATATGGCACAAATTTAGATGATTAGATTGAGGTTACCTTGGTCTTGGGAGCTAAACCAGCCATGAGTGCAGCAGCAGCATTACCAGCATTGTTTTCTTCGATGAAACTGATGGTGGAGTTAATGAACAAGAGAGCAATGATACCAACGAAATCTTGCCAATCCGGCGGCCTTCCTCCACCATTGGCCAGAGCAATGGCCATTATAGCAGCAGCTTCCATAACCCATGATAAGGGGTTCCACATGAAACCCAAAAACTTCAAAATTTTGCTTTCCTGTTCATCATGCAACAATTCAGTGAGGGATGAAAACCAAACTTAACTTCTCTCTGACACAAGAACAAACATCAACAAGACAAAAAGACCTTTTTCTCTTCCAATTTGTTTGGTCCAAAAACTTGAAGCCGACTGGCTCCTTCCTCCGATGTTAGACCTGCTCTTGAACATTTCAGCTGCTCAAACACTTCCTCCACCGGAATTCGTTCCTGCAATTATGTGACGCTGTCTCGTTATTTCTCCAATTATAAAGATGGTTTACTTTGCTCCATTTTTTCAGCCTTTTAAAGCTGAATTCATGAATAATCAATTAGAATACACCAGGAGAATTATATTATCAGTTGTTAAAAAGATTGTTCATTTTGTGATAATTATTTTGAAAGCGGTGCTTTAAAGATAATTTCAATTGATTGACAACATTTAAACTCAAGAACAAATAATCAAAATTCAACAATATAAATTCAGAATTATCAGGGATGCACGTCATCACAATCAGAAAAAAAAAATGAATTTTTTTATAAGTTACCTGCCCCTATTGAACAAGTTACCAGTGAGAATTAAACGTGTTTTCTCTAAAATTAAGCATGCAACAATATTTTGATATAATAGTAATTCGTATGCAAAAGAAAAAGTGCATGGAAATAGAATATGTTGACGGTGTGAGGGACACGCGTCAGAAGCTAGCCGATTCCTTTCTTTCTGTGCCACAGTAGCTGTCACTTTTTTCCCTTTCAACTCTATCTCATGCTAACTACGCATCCATATAAATAGTACAAAAAACAGTTATTAAACTCACGAAACGTTTTTTCCCTGTAATTATTTCGTATAATAAAATTACACACATCAAAATTGAATTAAAAATTTAAGATAACTTTTAATAAAAAATATTTATTCATTTATTTATCTGTGTGTGTTTCTTTTGTGCAATGGTGAGATACAAACAAAGTGTTATAAACAGGCAAGATTCGGGAACGAAAGGAACTGTTAGCGTAAAAAGAGGTTTCTGGTTCACGCAGAAAAAGGATTCACCTTTTTCCTAAATTCAGAAGTCCAATAAATAGTCATTTACATACACAGATATATAACGTAAAACTCATTCTTAAAGGTAAACAGGACAAGTAAATATTTGTAATGATCATGAAACAAGCAACATATATAGTCAGAAAAATCACATAATAATCAAAATCAATAAAGGTCATCAGTTTTTTTGAACTCTGACATAAAAGAAAGACTGAAAAGGAGGAACATGTAATACAAGGTTGTAGTGCATGTGAGAAGAAAGTTAAAACATGGAGGTTGATGCTTAACGGAAGAATGAGAATGAAGAGAGATATGCATAGAAAATAAAGATGATGTATATATATACCAGATCAACGTTTTCGTTTTTGATTTCCTCAAGGCTGATACCGCCCATGTTGGAAGGTGTGGAGTGGTGTTGCAATCAGAATGGAAGAAAGAGAAGAATTATGAGAAGAAGAAGGAGAAAGATGTTGCAGAGGGTGCAGTGGCTTATGGGGTGATATATATATATATATATATATATGAATGAATGAAGTAATGTGAGTGTTTGCAATGGAGATGAAGTTAACAAGTTGTGTAAGAGATGTAGTGGTGGTGGGTACCACAATCCAACACTTTTATGCATTGACCTGCCATCTTCATTGATGCTATCAGGGGTAGGTTTTTTCCTTTCTATTCCCCTTTTTCATATCTCATTAATTTTCCTTTCTAACACTTCTTTTATCTTATTATCATCTATTAAATACAAAATTAATATTATTCCAACTCTCACGTGATCAATTTAAATATATATATATAAATTTTATCTTATAAACTAATTTAGGAGATTGAATTAAGTTAAAATTTAATTATATTAATATTACACTATAATAAGTACACACTTAATTTTTTTTTCACTCATTATACTTTCATGTAGATACCTAAATTTTTATTCATTTAAGTGTTGAAATTTTTTACACAGTTGAATTTTCTATTTTTTTCTCTTCAAAACTCAGTTCCTTCATTTCAGAGACATTTCGTTCAAATCTGATAAAAATATAATAATTTTGATCATGTGATGCAAGTCTTTCGTTGTTACTTTTTATTCTCATTTTAATTTTGCTTTGTTTATTTATTTCTCATAACTCAAATAATATGTGCTAATTTGTAACTTTTTTTATTTTGTAATTTATTGAAGTGCCATTCTAATTTTGTTGGAAAATATACTGACAATATATGATTGTATTTTTAACTTTTGTCTTTGTGTATATATATATATATATCCTTCTTACGTACCGGTTTTAATTTGTTATCTAATATATTATGTTTATATTTACAGAAAAGTTTAGATTAGAAGATGTACTTTAAAAATCTCTCTTTACTAATATTTAGCAATAACATCAAAACTTAGTTTTTCTCTGAATAAAGTAATGTTACCCTATTTTTTTTTAAAATAATGTTAGAAGATGTTACTCAAAACCTTTGTGAGGAAATAATAATTACGATATACATATACACAACCTACTATTTTTGGAACTCACATTCTTAATATTATTTTTGTTCTTAATCTTTATCTGAATATTTATTTATTTATTTTTCAAAAATGACTCTCTTTTTTTCACGAAATTTTATAATCAAGAGCAACATTTTTAATCCAATTTTTTCTTCATGATAGAATCTCTGTGACTTATATATACTATATGGGTTTAGAAAGACATGGAATCTTTGAACAGGAAATAATTCTTTCAAATTCAAAATTATCCATCTTGAAAAAAAACGGAAGTTACTTATTTTTTATCATTAACTTGCACACTTAATCCATTTACTAATTTGCATAATTCTATATTTTAACCATTAAGTCAAATGCAATTGTCTTGATTATCTAACATGTGGAAATTTAATTAAATGAACATTTATAAATTAACATGCAATCACGGTTCACGAAAAAAATTATGATGAAGTTGATTAATAAAAGTATAATCTTTAAATTTTATGAAAAAGGTTGTAAAATTAATGACTATTAATTAATAGTTAGACATTTGAAATTTAATACATATGCATAAAAATTTATTGAACGAATTAATTAAGTTTGCCCACACTTGTTCCTTAATAATTGTCTCTATCTATGTTGTTTTTATAACTTTCTATTAGAGGTATTCTTTTAAACTCTTGAGAAAAGGAAATTAATCAATTGTTTTTTTTCTTTTATAAAAACTATACATTTTTAAATATATTCTTAATTAAAGATTTACAAGTATAAAAGAAGAAATTATTCTATTTTAAAAGAAAAGACATTAAATAAATCAATATGAAGTATTCATTTTAATTTACCTAAATGTGTGTTTGTGTACACAACATAAAAGAGGTTATATATATTTTAAGATACCATTTTATTTTCTTTACACAAATTATGTAAAAATACTTTGTCTAAAAATTGTAAAATTGAAATTATTATTTTGTATAATTTGTATGACAAAAATTGAAAAACTTTTTAAAAACATAAAACTATCAACATTTCTTATGCATTCAAGAAAATGGTTAAATTGTATAGTAGTGACTTTTAAATCAATTATTTATTCTTATAATATTTTCTTTTTCTTTTTCTTCGTATTATTCTATGTAAGGTTTGATAAATACTTATTCTCACCCCTAAATTTTAATATAAAATAATATTTTTAGGAAAATACTATTCAAAGACCAAAAATTACTATTGGAAGAACTATTTTTTTAAATGATTTTTTAATTTATTAAAAAATCAAATAAAATTGAGAATTTATTGAAATCTAACTTGATGAAAAAAAAAGGCAAAAAGGTAATAAGGAATTCTTTCCAACTGGCCACTTAAATTTATGGCTGCATATTGTTAGACATTTAGGTCACTTATTTATATATATATATATATATATATATATATATATATATATATATATATATATATATATATATATATATATATATATATATAATAATTATTAAATGTGTTAGGATTATTATATTTTATTAATCAATTTTATAAAGTTATATAATTAAGTAAATATAATTAAGGTATATATGTCATGAAAAATATATTGTGTAGAAACTAATAAATAATTTTAATTTGTTGGAGGGTTAAATTATAATTATTGAAACAAAAGAAAAGTAATCGTTAGAGATTACTTAAAGGGTCATAATCTCCATATGTGAGTATATCCAATTATTTTTGTTTTTTTTTTTTTTTATCTCATTGGAAGAGAAAATCTAAAAGAAACTTAAGATGCACTATAGGAAACATGAGAAACCATTCAAGTGGCTTATTAATTGTTTCCCATGTTTAATATTTTAGTTAGTGTTCCACTTTATTGCTCTAAGGAGTATTGAGAACTATTCAGATTAAAATTTTAATGCTATTATTAATTATAGATATATGTAAATCATATATAACATATAGAAGACAGCGTAAGCATAAAGTGCAAAGTATTGAAAAAATACTTTTCCAATCCAATTATTCTTTTTGGTATATACACAAAGTTGGGAGAGATTAAACACTAAATAGGAGAAATAACACGTGATTACATAATATGATTAACACCATCTTCAATTTAAAATTGTAAAATTATTAATATTATTATATAATATTAAAATTTATTGTTTACTTTGTTTTTTCTTGCAATAATATTGAAGTAGATAACGACTTTATCCCTATGGCTTTAAATTTATATGAAAAAAGAGGAATGAGTTTGGTTAATTGTTTGGGCATGGAATATATAGACAAAATTAGGATGGTTCTCTTTTATTTGAAGAAGAAAAATGAAAGCATAATTGCATTTGGAAAATAATAAATTAACGGAGGAAAAGAAGTGAGAATGAAGATGAATCACGCAACACTACAAATCATTATTATACTCTTCTACACACAAAAAATCATAAAGAGTAATGATATCATGACACACTTTTACATTCATTTGACACAGAACACAATGATTAAATAGTCATAAAAGTATAAACTTTTTATATTTAAAAAAAAAACAAGAATAAAAAGTAAGTAAAAATATTGTGTAATAAATATAAAAAATTTAGGTGTGTCAAACAATATTTTTTAACCATAAACCATTTATTTTCTCACTTATTACTATTATTATTATTTATCTCAAATTCTTCTTTTCAATACAAAGAACCACGTGTATATGCTTCATCATTATGCACTTCCCAGATTCTTATCCTCAAAATAAAGGTTATTTTCATTATTTACAATGTCTCCTAAGAAAATTAGAAGAAGTGCAATCAGTTAGTAAAGTAAGATTGACAATCATACAGTGAATTGATATATTTAATTAATAAGACTTTCAATAAATCTTATTATTAATTAATATGTTAAAAATTATAATACAAAAACATTACTTAAATGTATTTAAAATTTAAAAATATAAATTGAAAAAGACATTTAAATTATTATAAGAAATATCGTTTCTAATTATTAAAGTTATAACTTTCTCTAAAGATCAAGAGTGACATGTCCTAGGATGTAAAGAGTAAAGATTAGAAATGAAAACTTGTATAAAATTCTGAGCTAATGACAAGGGATGTAATAATTAAAAACAAACCAATTTTTTTTTAATTTAATTTAATTTTACTTTTTTTATAAAATTAAAGTTTGAAATTTAAAAAGAAAATAATATTTTACTTTATTTATTTATTTATCAAAACATATTTTTATTATTTTTTAAAAATAAATTTATTAATTTGGACAAAAATTGAATATTGACTTATAACTTGCTTATTTAACCAAAGAATTAGCCTACTCAATCAACAAAATTTGTGAATATATGCATGAACCACAAGAGAATAAGTGAAAAGCTGAGATTTCTTGGTGAAACTTTGCATTATGGTCTTTTTCTACAACCTTCTACTTCCTCTTCCATTAATGATTTTGCTGATAGCAAAATATATATACCTTGGCAAGAATTTTGTCTCCTCCATCTCTAAAAAACAGCATGTTAATTGAAGCAGGTTTTTAGAATATAGATTATAAATTAATTTATAATTTACAAAATAGAGATTAAGAATGTTACGTAAATGTAGTAAATTTCAACAAAAGCTCGTAGAAATAGTGTAACGCAGATCGGATGAAAGAAACATCCAAAGATGCAGCAATGGAACGTCATGTCAATTCATTTTGTTCTTTTGAGCATTTTCGATAAATTTGAAATAGATTATATTTAAAAGAAATAGGTAAATTTTAATGTAATATATATTTATATATATATATATATATATATATATATATATATATATATATATATATATATATATATATAGAAAATAGGACACATTAAGAACTAATTTTATGCGTAGTGTTCTTTTAAAAAAAAATAACAACAGTAAATTACTATACAGTTTTTTACAATAACTACTTTAACAAGTCATATTGGCCGGGAACAATAATTAATAAAAATTAAAATCTTTCTATAACTATGTTTGTATACATTTTTATTATAATTTTAATTTCCATTATAATTATTTTTCATTATAATAATAATTATATCAATTTTTTAATTGAATTGATTTTTTTCATTGTTTTAGAAATGTAGATAACAAGTGTTTGTATTTGTATTTCTATAACTATATTATAACATTCTTTATTCTTTATTTCTTTTTAAAAAAATGTAAAAAATATATCGGCTGTTTTAAATGTGTTTTGAGAAGATAGAGATTGAGTAATGTGTTTTATATTTATATCTATGATAAAATGAATGATTTGTAGTTGTATTTATGAATAAAGTAAAAATAAAATATGTTAAAACACATTTTACTTAGTTTGGCAAACACAGAATATTACGCTTTACATGTATCACTAAAATATTATTATTAGAGAATTTATTCTAAGTTTCCCTATTAAGCATTTACTTTTTGTTTAATTAAAAAGAAAAGGACCAAGGCCTAACATTTCCAACTTTATTTATTTTGGTGTAAAAGCGACAGATTATTTTAAGTATTTCTAATATCTATTTTCTTTAATGGATGCATAAACCAATAAATAAAAATCACTCCTTACACATCTGTTAAGTTTTGCAAACACATTAAGTGAAATGTTTAACAAGGTCAAAGCTTGTAATGATATTTGGATTATGTTATTTTCATAAAAAAAAATTGTATGATATGCAGAAATTGTTATTTTAATTTTTTCAATTCTTGAGTTTCCTCTCTTTATATTAAAACAAATAAATAGTTAGAATTTTAAATGTTGAAATATTGTTTAAATTTAGATTTTAGGTTCAAATATGTGAACCTTATCAAAGTTTATATCTATAAACATTTGTTTATTAGGTTATTATGTTATATGTGTTCACTCACTTTTTCGAACATTCACTTTGAACATTGGTATGATATTTAAAATAAACCAAGTTACATAATCTTCATAAAAAATATAAACGCATTTCATAAGATGATTTGCTTACCCAAGGAGTTTATCCTATTCATTAATGCATATGAAGATATAAAGAAAAATTAACGTTTTTTAATAAATGATTTTCGTTACATATGTAATGAACATTTCCTGACGGATTGTCACATTCTTAGAAATTTAAATTCAAAATATTTAGTTTATTTTACACGTAAATTTTGTTTATTTATTTATTTATAGTTAAGATACATAAATGCTTTCTAATTGATTATTTGAAGAGGAATAGTTTCTTATTAAATGTGGCCAACCAAATTATATTTATCTGGCTTTAAATTTACAATAAAAGTATTAGAATGAAGTGACTAACAAAGACTTTAATCCTTTTATTAAGACATGAAAATGATGATTTTAACATAAGTTTTATCAACATAACTTTATATTTCAAGTACTATATTTCCTTTCATAATATGTTTCATTTGTCGATGTGTGTAACTTGTAACAATGCGTGACTTTGTTCTTTTACTTAAAATCCACGTCCAATCGAAAAACTATGTTTCGTAGTTTTCATAACTCAGATAAAACATGCCCACATGTCAAAAGCATAATTAATTTATACATTAAACCATAATAAGAAATTTTGGTTGACCATTGTGAGAGTAATTATTTTTGGAGTGTTAATGATGATCCTTCCATAAATAATTTCTTGCCCGAAATAAAGAGCTTTCAAAACTGTGAATAGGAAGCTTTCACCATGCACTTTATTCCTTCTTTCTTTCCTCTATGCTCCACGGAATATAATATGCATTTATGCTTCAAAAGATAAAAAAAATGTGAATCTAGGCACATACATACATACATATATATATATATATATATATATATATATATATATATATATAATAAAAATATGCATGGTTTGTGAAAAATAAGCTTTATATGAAAATACTATTCAAGCAGCAGTATCAAACTCACATTTAATTTATTTAGAGTAAAATAGTTTAAAACACAAATTTTTTACATTTATTTAACATTATTTTTCATTATTTTTTTCTTTTCTTTTATAAATATATATTTTTTTAATGATGACTATTTTATTCTTACAATATGACAAATGAATGTGTACTATTACTTATTCGTTTATAATATAAGTATGAATCTAAATTTTTCATTAAAGTAAAAGTAAAAAATTTAACTTAGAAAGAAGAAAGGTCAACAAAATCAATGTAGAATTAAAGATAATATAAGTTGGACTTGTTAGAAATAAAGACATGAAAATGATAAAATTTTTGGATGGAATAAGAAAATTGAATTGTGTCTTATGATTGTTTATTGAGTGCAAAGTGGTCCTTGCCGATTGCATCGAAACATTACCTCAGAAGGTTCTTTAGGGTGTCTTTTTGACCTACCAAGTTAAATAGAAGATGGACACGCCTTGAGTATAATGTTGAATAAAGAAAAGGGTTGGGAAAGAAAGGCAGCAATAAGAGATGCCATTAGAATAATTATTATTGTAGAAAAAGGTTGAATAAGGTGTAGTTGTGCTAAAATCTGATTGGTACACTAACCAAAAACTAATGCTGAATTTGATGAGGAGCAAGTGGAACAAAGATTCTCAAGAACAGCCTTACACAAGGGCATAAAGGGCATAAAGGGCATAAGGATATGATATGGATTGCCTCTCAAAATTCCTCTTGGCAGGGTCAGATCGAATACTCTAAATGCCCACCAATCATTCTCAAGGACAATTCCTTTATCTATGCTTCTGCCATTGTAAAATCACCACATATTTTCTTTCATTGTCACACAAGTTTTAAATTATTTCTAGATTTAATCACAGTTTAGTCACATTGTTTGATACTTTAAATTTGGATTGCCATAATTAGAATTTGAAAGATTAAGATTCTCCAATGCTAATACCATGTAACAGACCTGAACTCCCAAAAATTTAAGTGTCATAATTACAATACCATTCTTATCAAGTTAACTACTTGCCTAATAAGAAGGTATGAGTCTTTTATAAAAGATTATCAAGTTTAGTATCTTCAACTCAAAATATTAAAATATTAAAATATTAAATTCATGAATCTTTATTCTTATATAATACTCGACTTTAATTTACTTGAAATTTAAAGTTTAAATTTACGCGGAGATTGTCAAATAAGAGTACAATTGTAATAGACAATTCGTTCATTCCAAGTGGCAAGACATTTTCTTTTTGTGATAACTTGGAATTTTTTTTTTCTGGTTATACGATTTTGATGGGATTGGGGAAATTACTCTGAACCAACCATTTTTAAAGTAGTATTCTCTTCTCTTGGCGTCCCCCACCCTTATGCTATAGCTATGGTGTTATATATTAGTATCTTCATAATTCATTTATTCCAGACTTTTTGGCTCCAAATATGAAGTTGCAAAAAACCAAGACAACAAAGTTAGTCACTTTATACGAGGACATGAAAAAGCTTTAAGGAAATTTTGCATACATATTTTAACAACATACGAGTGAACATGTATAAAGTTTTGTAAGATGCTTTTTTATTTTTGTGTGTGTGTTCATTGTGGTTACTGAGTTGTGAAGTGGTGATAGGATTATGATATGATATTTGATGGTGGAAAAGTTAGGTTTGTGAGGAGAAGAGTGGAGAAGGCAAAAGATAAGGTAGGTGAAGTTGGTCAGAACAGAAGAAGAAAAGGGATTGGCACGAGAGAAATGTAAAATTTGGGAAAGTGGAAAGTATATGATGATGTGTTGTGGCAGAGGAGTTGATGGATTCTGAAAGTTGCTTATGGAAGTAGCTAGGCCTCCATGATATATTGAGGCAGTGCCAGATTCTAGAAAGAGAAAAGAGAGTCCGTGGAGATGGGTTAAGTTCCATGTGAAATTGTCACATGTAAAGAGAAAGGTCATTACCTTGTGAATGAAGACGTCCCTTTTTTCTGTTATCCCCTCAGAATCTTATCGAATGCATGATGGTTTGACAGATTTAGAGATCATTTACCGAAAGGGTAGATTTTTATTTGTGTGACTTGCACAATTATATAGTTGAGAGTTTATAGTAATAGTACCTAATGCTCGTATTATGTTAAAAGATTGAGACGTAAGTTTGAAGATTGAGAAATTGAGAAGGTGTAAAATGGAGGTTGAAATCATAAAGTAAAAGATGAGTTGGAAGTTGGAAGAAGGACAAAGAGTACGTCTTCATTGAGGCCTCTCTTATTGGGTATCTAAATGATTATAATGTGAATTACCGTACTTAAGAAAAGGACTTGCAGAATTATGGCCCTTCATGCTTATTCATGACACTGAACTGGTCTTTGGTCTTCAACCTACTTTTTCTCACAGCCTTCCATTTTGTATCAACCTCTCATTCTCACATGATATGATGCGTATCTAATTTCACCACTGCTGTCTAGTTTCAACGATCCCAACTGGATCAAATCATTACGCTAAATCTAGGTTTTACTTATTCTGTTATTATTGTGCCATTGTAGGACGTTAGCCGCACATTTTTCTTTAATTTTTTACAATATGGTCTAAAATCTCGTGAAGGTTATCCTTGATACAGTAATTAAGTTGTTGCCATTTGAAATTCATGGGTTCAAATCCTGAAAATGTTTTGATTTTATCCTGTTTCAGAAACAGTTTTTTCTATTTGAAGTTAGATTGTGTCTGAGCTTCGAAGGAAGTAAACTGAGGCAGTTGAGCAGTATGTACAGATGGTTGTTTTTACTCTTACTTTCTCCGTACCATTCTTAACGTTATATTTCGATGCATTAGGCCACTCCATTACAATCATGCTGACTCCACTTAAACCATAAATTAAATCAATGAGATGTATCTAATAAGAAAGAAAATAAGATATTTCTAGACATTTCTCTGATGTAGGTTTTTCATGTTGTCATGATAATTGCCAGCTGAATCAAATTACTGCCCTATCATTGCGACAATTCCCTTCTGCTCAACAGTACTATTAATGAATTTTTTTATAAAATTTTCATTGTTTAATAGAAGTTCCTAAGAACCAAGTTTAATACTAATTGCTACGCTACTTTGTAAATTCCAACTATTTTATATAAATAATTATGAATTCAGTAACATCTATTTGTGGTAATGACAAAGACTGCATCAATCACAACCCGCAGAATTTGGTCCGTACGATAAAGGGCGAGAAAAATAACTTTGACAGCAAGTAGGAGTAAAAGGGCATAAAAAGGTATTTGTTAACTGTATTCGACAACGTTTTGTTTGTGTTAGGTGAGTTCCAGTGCATGGTTAACAAATATATTAGTGCAATAAAACGAGAATAAGCAGAGCACGAGGGCAAAAAGGCAAAATACAAGGCTAGACTGACTGTTATGTGGAGTATAAGAGTTGGCAGATAATGAGGGCAAAACCAAAAAAAAAGGAAAGAAAGAATATATAAATGCATGTCTAGGAGAGGCAGAATCAGCTTTCAATCATTGGTTCAGGACCAGATGGTTCTGTGCGATTTATATTTGCTTGATGGACGGAGTTAAACAAAATGTCCTTGATGACCTACACAGAAAAAACTTATCATTACATTTCGGCAGCCAAGCAAAGAATAATTTAATTTGGGGCGGGGGGCAAAGCAAGTTACCTGTGACATCAGACCATGCACCTGCTCCACAGTTATTTTAGCACTGTCACGAGTAATTTTAGCAAGAGGAGATTCTTCCTGCAAATTATGGAAATGTCGGTGTCAGGTATGCAAGGAGAGAAAAATTGTGGGAGAGCTTAAAGAACGTTACATCAGCAATGAGTGGTATTCATATATGATCATAAACAAAATGGATACAGAGCAGCTTCAAATTATCAACATCAAAGACCTACTAAACGTTTGCATTTATTGGTTTCAATTTCTCGTCAATAAAGTTATTAAAAAAGTATACATTAAAATATTCGACAAGAATCAATTAGGAATTTATAATTAGCCATTGCAATTTGTCCCAGACTTTCGCTTGTGACAACTGCGTACCTTTTTTCAGTATAAAAGAAAAAAAAAACTTTGTGAACAATGGGATTCAATAAACGGAGAATAGTTTAGCGCTCCACTTTTTGGCAGGAAGAATTGTCATATAAGTAACTGTTGGCCACACCACCACAGCATATATTATATATAGTTTTAGCAGTATGAATATATTCAATCGCCATTTCCATCATCATGAGCAAGAGGGTAATCATATCTACAGAAATTTTACTAAGTGCAGGAGAATTGCTCTAACACAGGAATAACTTCCCACCATGGAAATGTGGAAAAGATATGTATGTAGCCCAATGATATATCATGTAAATAATCAAACATCACATAGTATTTTCCATTTAGTGTATGTTGTATGTGGGCACAAGCCCACACATATTCGTCGAGGTTAGTAATAACAGAACAGTAAATTGGCCCAACTAAATGTAAGATGCCATGGAGACTCCGATATTAAAAATTAAGCAAGCACAATATCAGCAGTCTTCAGCAAAACCTAATCAGGCACCATTTGCAGTCTAGTATTCCAGTAATCCCAACATTTGATTCTTTTACAAATGACTTGCCCAAACAAAAACAGGGTCACAGTGGGGACAATTGACAACCCCAGTGAGTAATGCATTTTCAATATTTCCAATGATTTTTTGTTGTTGTTGTAAAACATCACATTTAAAGCGAAAAGTAAGGATTAAAATAAGACCAATTGTGATTCTGTTTTCTTTAGCTATAGCATAGCCAAAGCAAAACAGGGTCCCAGTGGCAACAACCTCATTCTGAAATGCAATATCCAGTTTACAATAATACTGTTATTGTGAAAACAACACATTCGAAGGGAAAAATAAAGATCACGTACAAAAAACCAGCTGTGATTCTGTTTTCTTTAGTTTTGGAGTATGAGAAGGAAATTTGACAAAGGAGTGATATAGGTTAATGGGGTTGAAGATTCCTCTTGCAAACAAAAAGTGAAAAATACAACGAAAAATAAAGATTCCAAAGCAGAAGTAAGTCCACAAGTTCAACCATCCAACATGTAGGTCATGATTAATTGTTGTAATAAAATTGATTGATGAAAGATAGCATCAAACAACTTTCAGCTAGGTTGGGCAATGTCTAACAGATAGTCATTCATGAATAAAGTAAACTAATTACAAGTATGACACTTCCAAACCCCTTAAAAAGAATAAAACAACAGATTCATGATTATTTTAGTAGAAGGTAATGAATCAAAATGAATTAGGATGTTCTATATTATTGGTATCTAAATTCTCAACCAGTTATGCTAAGTATGAAGGATCCAATAAAGCTATATCAATTTTAACATTGACATAGCTCATAATTCTTGTCAATTATATTAATTATATTTTTTTTTTCGATGAAAAAAAAAGATGTTGATACGGAACTACTACCACCATTTAGGATTTTTTGTTTTAAAATTTAAGCAAAATTAATTTGAATTGTTGAACATAATTAGGATGTCTGTCCACCATAATATATTTATATTGGAAGTTTTTTAAAAGGAAAGAGTTAGAATAAGTTTTCCAACACCAAAACTGGCAGGGCAATTAGCATCTTGCAGGCATGTAAGGTAAGAAACACTCTCGCAGGCATGAACATCTTGATGCTGACATAGCAGTTGAGCTACAAAACGTGTGAGAAAATCCATCCATGACATGTATGACTTTAATACTAAAATGAAATTTGGTATGAAACCACAACCAAGGTAGTCAAAAATTGCTCTCTGGAGCATGAGATCAAATGTGCCTACAATCTACTCCTCCCTCCCCAATCTTAAGTCACCTCAAGGTCGTGATTTTTATGGATCACATCGGATTGCCATTGCAGATCAACTCAAGTAAGACTGCTGTTTCTCACAAGTGTGGGAGCAGTTGTTGTTGCGGTCCTCAACACTCATTGCACAGCCGCTTGTGGTCTCAGCACACCTTGTGGTGCCTCTCATAGCACCTACCCTTCCCTATTTCTAGGTTATTTTCTTGAGTTGGGTTGCATGACCCGATTTTATGACCCAGAATTTAAGCCCATTTTTTCCTTCAAAGCCCAATTACTTAACCCAGCTCACCCCATTACCTAAAAACCATCAAGTAACCCGATACAAATCAATGCCTAAAAACTGCTGAGTCATGACTGCCTCTCTTCTATAAATAAAAAATGTTGTGCATACTGCTCTCCATTGGCCAAAATATGCTGCCAATGCTACTCTCTCCCTTTACCAAAAAACAAATCATTTTTCTCTCCCTTTGGCTATTTAATATCAATTCTACTCACTCCCATTCCATTCCATCTTTCTCCCTCTTTGTTTATTACCACTGAACTGCGGCATACCACTCTGCTCTTCCTTTACAATGAACCAAATTGCATCTCACAGCAAATTATTACTCATCCTTGTCAGACGTTTTTCCCCAATCATTGAAAAGACTTCAAGCTCCTCTGTACCCATGGCTCCAAAAAATAGGAATGATACAGCTTGGAAGCATAGTACTTCAGTTGGTGGGGCTACTAGGAAACTTCAATTCAAATACTTTTAGAAGGTGATAAAAACAAGAGTTTATCAGTTGAAGCACCACTTTGCTGGTACTCACAAGGATATTATAGCATGCAAGGGTGTTATTGATGAAGTGAAGAAGGAGTTGTGAAATTGTTGTTGGTTTGTAACAAAATTTGTTCAAGAAACCAAGCCTTAATAAGGAGGGGAACAGTGCAGAAGCTGGTGAGAAAAGAAAAAACAACAAAACATTTGATGCTGACAGTCCTACAAATAATTTTAAGTAGTAAGCACGCCAGCCACAGTTAACACCGTGTTTAAGTTGTGAGAGAGGAAGCATGTAAAGAAATTGCTAGGTTTGTCTACAACAATGATATACCTTTCAATGTGCCAAAGAGTGAACAATTTAGTGCTATGTTTGATTTGTCTATAAGGCATGGCCTTGGATTTACACCTCCACCCTATCATGAGATTAGAGTCCAATATTTGAAAGTAAGTAAAAAATGCAGCAATTGCTTTACAAGCACAAAAGGGATGAACGGAAGAAAACAAAATGCACGATTATAACTGAAGGCTGGAATGATAAGAAAAGAAGGACAATGATAAACTTCCTAGTGAATAGGCCAAAGGGTATTGTTCCTAAGGTCCATAGAACAATGCTATATTCAAAACAAATTAAAAAGATGGATACCATTGTCGGATAATAATTGCGTGTGCATATATGAGTTCCACAAATTTAGTAAGATCTTACTATCCTTGTGACAATATACCGATTTACAATCCATACTTCCTTTTATAATCTTGGGTGAAATATCAATTCTGACTACCTAGCAAACAACTCTTCTGTTGAATGTAGGTACAGGTGTCAAAATGGACAGTCCAACCAACCCCCACCAGGCCAATGAGTCAAAAATGGGTCAGCCCCAGACTCAGCAAAGCTGTATGTTGGGCAATTCTGTATGTTAATCATTTCAGTAAGTGCCAACACATATAATTACGATCTTAGAGGAAAACTATTTGGAATTAGGGACCTAATTTTGTGACATGGCAATGTGGCATCGTTGGTGAATGAAATTGGAAGCTGTTTAGAAACTCATTAGCAAAAGTATTACAGTTAGTGTGGTTAATTATCCAGTATTTGTCTCAAATTTTCTTCCCTACGGTTTAAAGACTGATAAATGAAAAGGCATGTTGTGGTACACTATATTCTAACAGCTAACTGTTAGAAATAAGCTTCAAAATTTCAACAAGTAGACGCATATCAAAACTTGCATACAGCATGAATTAGATGGGAGATAATCACCCAGAAAGAATTTCATCATCAAAAAGACTGTTCTGAAAATTTTCAATAATCCAAATGAAACCTCAATACGATGATAAAGAACTTCTAATAAATGGATGGAAATTTTGTAACTTGGATAGAAACAGTCACACACCTCTTTCTTTCTAGGTGTCGGTGCTATTAGTGGCCCAAAGCGTGAGTGTGCCAACTGATTCTCTGCTTGTTCTAGCTTTTCAGCTGCAACAGGAATATTCCAACTTAGACACTCATACTTTCAAAACATAGCCTTATCAAATACACAACATTTTTTAAAGAGAACTGCAGAACCATTCTAGTCCACAATAAATAAATAAATCAATATATAAATACTGAAGCAGAAATAGTACCTAAATCAGAGATTTGTCCAGCAACATAATCTCCATTACCCAACAGAGGAGAAGACGACAATGTATTCACCCAATACTTGTTCCACAGAAGATCCAAGAGATGTGAATCAAGAGATGACTTAAAGTAAGTGATATCCAAGGCATAATACTGCAAAGCACACAAATGAAATTGAACAAAAACTAAAAAAAAGGAAGGGTGATTATAAATAAAAATTGGCCAACAGCAGAAAAAGAAGAGACCTGTTTACAGTGGACACCAAAGTCCTCAATCTTATTGAGAGGGATAGTTTGATACTCAGAAATGGGCTCATCCGGAGGCTTATAACCGTCGGGGTAAGTCCTAAAAGCCCCAATCTCAACCTTCCCCGCCGAAACAGTCCTCGTGGGATCAATCACAACCGCCAGAAACGGCTCCTGAAACTGCTGATTCAGCATCTGCGTCGAAACATCGATCCCCGACAGCCAGCACCCATACCCAGGATGAGAGTGATACCATCCCACAACATTCTCTAACCTTCCAGCCTGCAAAAAAAAAAAGATCAATAAAAATAAATTCGAATTAGGGTTAGTGCTAGGGTTTAGGAGAAGGAACCTGTTTATTTGTCTGGGAATAATCGACCATATACTCGTACGCATCTGCCTGAGCATTAACGCGCGTTTCCGTGCCTTCAACGGGGAGAGCGAAGGCGTCCATGACGATGATGGCGTCGGCATCGGTCTTTCCCTGCATGAGGCCCATGACCTCGATAGTTCCGCCGGAGCGTGCGTGGACGACCATCTTGAGTAGCGCGAGTGCGGAGATCTTGACGCGCTTAAAGTAGTGAGGGTCATTGGCCCAGGGCTTGTCGCGCTGGAACTCATTCTGCCCGGCCTCGTCGTAGTAGAATATAGAGTCGTCGGCGTTGGTGGCAGTTGCGGCGGAGGAGGATGAGGCGGCTCCCGGAGTGTCCATGGGGATGATGTTGTTCTCGAGCTCCCATGTTTTCTGCGCAATCGCCATTGAAGACGACAACCCTTCCATTTCTTTGCCTTGCGTTGGACCAAACCGCTTTTTTTTCTCTCTTCACTATCGCACTCTCTTTTGCTGTCACTCTACTCTCCAATTTACGCTTTCATTGGAATTAGCATATATCGCTTTTTTTTTTTTTTTTTAATGTTTCGTTATGTCTCTATTTTTGTTCAGAATTTGAAATAAGTCTCTTTATTTTTTGGCGTCTCAATTGGGTCCTTTCTTATCTTTGTTTGTTAATTTGATACAAATAAATCTTTTCCGTCAATTTTATCAAGGGCGTTAATGAATGTGTAACATAGCCTTACACGTGTCAATACTGTCCTCAGGCCACGTCACACATTCATTAACGCCCGTTTGATGAAATTGACGGAAAGAATTTATTTGCATCAAATTAACAAAAATAAGGACCCAATTGAGACGCCAAAAAATAAAGAAACCTATTTCAAATTCTGAACAAAAATAAGGACCTATTGAGACATTAAACCTTTTTTTTTAACATATTATAAGCACTTGGAATCGTGTGAATAATTAGTTATTTATCCAAATGTTTTTACTATTTTTATAAAGTGTAAAATTAATATTTATTTTCAAACCGGTTAAACATGTCTCTTCTCTTTGAATTTTTCATTAAAATTGTTTTTCGTAATTTCAAAAATATATACTACTTTAATCTCTACATTATATAAAAAAAATATAAACTATAATGTTGTTAAAAGTTTGTTCCTCTTGAAACTCTTTCTTCTCGTTATGATTTTCTTTATAGTGAATTTTGAAGTGTCAAACCAACTTCTAACTAATGATATCACAAATGAATAAAAATTTTCGAATTAAAGATGACTAGCTCCTTTAATACTTTTACAAAATAACAAAACTAAAGAAGAACTTTGAAGTGGTGAACATCAAACACATTAGGATAACACTTGAGCGGATATCTTGTCCAAACTGGTGAGCAGGAAAGAAAAGAAAACAATTCTCCTATGTGAGAAAGAGAAATATTTTTCATTGATCAATTAATACTAGGAGTTATCTAAGACTCGTATTTTTTTTATGTAATTTACTTATAACATTCCTTAAACTAGTGTTCACAAAGAACGTTTCTCAGCTTATAATAGTCATGATAATGGTGGTTATAAGAATGATTACGACAATTATTATAAAGGTTAGTAAATATTTGTTATTAAGGAAGAAGTGAAAAAGAGTTTTAACAAGATGATACTAGGAAGAACAATAAGAATAGTTAGAGAGATAAAACAACGAACAATTATGAAGAAATGAGAGACGATAGTATGTAATGATCAAGACACGAAAGTAAGTGATGGAGAAGTTGATTAGACAAATAGGAATAGAATGAAAAAAAAAACATGAATGAGAAAAAGGTCAAGTCTCGAAAGGAAAATATTTTCTTTTAACATATATGATATTTGAATTTCAAATAATATTAAACATCCACACTATCCCTTGTAGTTATTGTTACGACCATAGCCTCCACCACCACTAAAAAGATAGGAGCAACAAGGAGAGAATTACAAAAATAAAAGAAAAAATTTAATATGGTTAACTATTTTTATTGGTCAATAATATTTTACATTTATTTATAAACTATAAAATATAAAATTAATACTTTGAAACTGAAATAAAATATAATTTGAATAAATAGTTTGAGGAGAAAAAAACATATTTAATATATTTTTAAAATATAAATGTGTAAAATAATTTTTCAACTTTTTTCTCATAAAGTTAGGATGATTCAATCATGTTTCATAAATAAACATATTTTTAATAATCACATTATAATATTGTTCATCTTTAATAGAATTAATTGGGTTAATTTAAGTTATTTAGGCCAATTATTCTTGACAAAGTAATTAAAGTATAAATTATATATTTGTTGAAATACTACCTACTAAGTTTTATTTAGATGCTATGAAACAAAATATAGGAGAGAAAAGTGAAAGAAAAAATAAAAATAAAAAACAAAAAAAGTGAAGTTTTTGTGACTTAGAGTGCACAAAGAAAAGAATAAAAAAATATGAATGCTTATGTGTTTTAAAATGGTAATCGCTATGAATTAATTTAATTATAATATTATTTTAATTTTAAAAATAAAAAAATGGGATTATATTTTTTGAAATGATGGGTAAAAGTGTGTGTAGGTGCATAATTAGTTATTTTAACATTCAAAAGTTTCAACTTAATAATTAAATAAATATATAGTTTAATCACATTGGGCGAATATTTACACTGTGTTGGTTAAATAGATAAAAGTTAAATTAATCAATTTTATCTTGTAAAAGTATATTCATCAGTTTATTTTTAACTCATGAAAGTCAGAAATGTATATGTCATTAATTATGAGTATGATTTAATCATTTAAGTCAATTAATATAAGTTTTAGCACACATTTAATGATTATCATTATCAAATAATCTATGATACAACATTTCATTTTTTTTAATTGCTTTTTTCTTAAAATGATCAATCATACAATAGAGTAAATGATATTTTCTTTTTTGTATTTTAGTGTACATGGTGAACTACAAATAAATCTTATATAAATGGTAAATTAGTTGTACATTCTCTAAGGTTTAGTTCGATAATATCCATCTAAGTTTACTACTATTTTCCTATGTAATTAGCACATTATTTAAGGTATATATACCACATTCGGCAATTTTACTTTTTTTTTTCTAAATTTTGATATAATCACTTTTAGCTAAAATTGAAAAGTTAATCCACCAAAAAATATGTATTGGACGAGCATCTAAAATCCAATCTGAACCACCATAGCATCCACTATTAAAAAGAAAAAAGAAAAGAAACCTTAATGCACTCCTTTATCCACTTCCCTTTTGTCCAACAAATATAAAAACATTTTCAAAAAGTATTATTGTTCCAGAAATATGTTCCAGAACCCTCATTCCAATTTTCTTTTTTATATTCTGCATTAAATATTCCAAAAAGTATTTCTAAATCTAAAAATATCTTTCCAAACATTTAATTCAAAAGATAATAAAAATAAAAAAAGTGTTAATTTTTTTATTTTATTTTTAACCGATGATAATTTGGGAATTACAGCTTTTATGAGATGAGAGAAGAAAAACGTGAGATTCAGGAAATAGCAGCCCACAAACAGACATCATCCTCTCTAATTCTCTCTTTTTCATCCTCTCTTTCAATACATCACTAAAAGCAAATGAAGACTAAATATTCTTTATATGTCTTACGTAGTAATTTTAAAATAAGTTATCAACCAAAATATTTTCATTGAATTTTCTGAAAATCGAACTTATTATTAGTCATTGACAAAAAAATACTCTGTATCATTGCAAATAAACATTTTCCCTTTCCTTCTCGTAACAAAGAAAAAAAAATCACATACAATTTTCTTACTTTCTTTTTATCCACCCTCCTTTCTTACCTTCTGTGGAGTCAAACGATTGGTGCAAATGCCTTTAATGAAACTCAAACTAGTTCGAGTGAGTGTAAAGTTCCAGAGATTCGTTTACCAGGGTTAAAAAATGTCGCTATTTAACCATTTATACAGCAAATACATTCCAATTCCAGAACCAGATTTCCGTGAACGTAATAATCACCCCAAAAAACAGACAGGAAAGAACAAATTAAAGAAAAAATAAACCTGTCCAAGTAGACGTATATACTCTTGAATATAATTAATCTCACAGTCCTGCATAATCCCTACTTTCTAAGCTAATGGTAACTTACAATTTAAGATACAAAATACAACAATGGGCATCATTTGACACCCTTGCTCCTGCTCCTTCTGCTGTTATATGTGGCTGTCACTCTTCTTCCCTTTTGCTTAGCAATGCTAGTTGGTGTGGCTGGCAAACCTGATTCGACAACCAGCTGGGAAGTATCTTGATGAACCTCGTACACGCTGGAACTGTTCTGCGAACCAGAGGCAACACCGTCAGCGTCCCCAATTACATCAGGCACGTCCATTGATTCACGCAATGTCTTGCAAGCCTCTTGCTCAAGAACAACCTGAGCTGTCCTTTCCTGACTTGAATCATTTGTATTGAGTTCCTTGTACTCCAATGTTTTTGTGTTCTGTCCAGTAACCTGAGCTGCATTGAAACTAGCAAACAGGAAAATGGCAGAATTAATTTAGATTTACTAATTTTGATAACTGTAATAACAAGAAACGAAGACCAGCATTTCTTTTCCCAGACAGGTGGGGAAAAAGTCAGTTGATGTTCCCACATATTTCAAGTCAATTACAAAAATTGTTCATTCTAAATTTCGCAATGGATTAAGGTTGGCAACTGAGAATCGAGGCTTCTTGGAAATTTGAACTTAGTACTGAGTAAAAGTATAATTTAACCCAAAATTTTACATTCCACTGATCAACTAAAAGTAAAAGGCACCAAGGTTATATATAAATAGGTTTTACTTTAAGAAAGTTCAACATCAAAGAAAAGCCTGTGAACCAAAATTTACCTTGGCTCTGAAGAGGGGAACCCATTTGCCAATTCATCTTCTGCTCCAACCTTCTCTTTGATTACTAAGTGGTTACTATCTTGTAATCTAGAATTTGTAGCTGCATTTAAATGAAGGATCAGCATATAAGATGAATACAAAATTGAGAATATTGAATAAAATATTAAACTCCAGATCACAAAGGAGAAATTTATCATAATCGAACAAAAGGAAAACACCATGATCTACAAAACCAAGCAAGGTCTCGTAGACTACCACCCTGATCTATGTACATACATCCTCATGAAAATGAGTAACATATGCATAGCATACCCTAGCTAAACGAGAACTCAGAAGGGTTGCAAAGCTGAACCCTTAGCATTGTGCAATGGTTCATGGTACATTGCTAAACACTAATAATGCGTCTCGCAAATAGCATTTTAACAAGTGTGACTACAAGTTGTCAGATAACACATTAAATCAACTGAGCATGTTTTCTAATCATAAGATAGCCAAAGTGACTGATTCATACCTTCTTTAGTTTCTTCAACTGAGTCTAGCTGATGACCTGGCCTATTTGTGTCATTGATGCCATTGACTTTAACCAGTCCGTCACCCCTGTTTAACATTCAAAGAAAAGCTACGATTAGAATACAAATAATATACAGGACCAGAATTCATACAAAAAGCTTGTCTAGATCTACGCACATGGGACTCTTGGTAACAAAAACATTGACAGGATTAAACTCAACATAGTTTGTCACTGTTATTGTCAGTTTGCAAGGGGTACGTGTCTAGACTTGCAAAATTTCTAGGTTGGTCAACAATAATCAAATGCCAGGAACGTCAAAGAGCTCTTTAGTCAAGACAGTCATCAGTTTCAAACAGTGTCGCACACTAAGGGTAATTTTTGCAATTAAGGAAAGCTAAACACTCCAAATATCAGCCTAAAGAAAATGTCAAAAAGTTGGTGAACATATCAAACAATTTAAGGACCTTAAATGCCTCATAAGACAGTTGGAAATGGGAATCGAGAATAAGGTACTATTAGAAAGTAAATGAGAAAAAAACTTAACCTGAATAAACAGACAAACACAACTTCATTCATAAGTGATACGATAGAAATACTCAAACCTGTACATATCACTTGAGGACCCATCTTGAAGTCCCGAAGTAGTTATTTCTCTGCTGTCATCTTGCGTACCTATGTGGCATGGATTTCCATAAGCAAAGTAAAATTTCTACTGAGAGATGGGGGAATAAAACTATTGCACAATGCATGAAAAAGGATGTCTGCTAGTCGGGTTAACAGAAAGAACAATAACGGATTGATACATGTAAGTAATTAAATCACACTTCTCAGATCTAAAATAATAACAATTAGAGAACAATGTTTGTGTCAAATTGCCGAATTATAACTCTCATGAATATATCAAAATCAAAAGCATTGATAATCAACAAATGTCCTTGATTTTAACACAAATTTGACTAACAGAATAGATCTGTAATAGGCGGCAGTTTACCTTTTGTCTGCTGAACATCAACAGAGACCTGAAGAAAAGAAAATCGTATTAGCATAAAATAGAGCTTAACTTTAAAAAATCTTCAATGTATTAAAAGGAGGGGGGCTGTTATATAAACTCCAATGCATATGTGCACCTGATTCTGTTCAAAATCAATGTTAACCGGATAAGACAGCACAGATTCAGGTTTGGACCCATCCTGTTTACTCTCCAAATCTGAAGGGAAATGAAGTTAAATGAGTAAAGCACGAACATACTTTATATGTTTTAAGGAATAAATATGTTTTACCAATAAAACAATTTATTATCAGTATAAACCAACAGGCTTGCTACAACAGCAGAATCATACCTGGAGAGACCTGAGAACCAAATCCTCTGACCATGTTAGCAGATGCATCCACTAAATTTGTAGAATTATGTACTCTCTCTGACAAACTAGCTCCAATGTTTTCAATAGCTGAAGAGTCTACATTATTTTTATTCTCCACGCCAAGTGTGGACCAATCAATTTTAGAGGAGGGAAGTGTCCTAAGTAAATCCTCTGTTGCCCTGGATCTTACTCTTCGAATTTCATCCTGAATACTCCATGAACCAGTAGCAGCAGAATCCCTCTTCAACTGCATTTCAGCATCAGCCCAAACCAAAATCCATAAGCACAACATTTTAACAATGTAACTCAATCTATCCAAATGACGAACCAGCAATGATTGATAGAAGTAATTACGTGAGGTACACTAAATGTTTAAAGCCCTATACCATTGACTAACTCTTATATTTCCCAACCACGAGTACCCCTTTTTGTACCACAGTTCATCTTTAATGAGACATGCTTAACTGGAACTCTTGCCAGAAAGACTTTCAATATAAAGACCATTGTACTCGTTGAGCCAGTCACCAAGAATAATCATCGGCTCTGATACAAGTTGTTAGATTTATCAAGGAGGAAGTTCACTGAGAAGATACAACACCAATAAGACTTGAGCTCAACCACATAAGAAATTGACATCACTTTTAATCCAAAACCCAAAACCTTAAGACAATGGGTTAATGGGTCTTCACCTTTATATGGTGCTCCACTTTCTTATTTCTACCCAATGTGAGACTTAGACTCACTTGGATTCCTAACAGATACAACAGCTGAAATAGGGGAAAATAAATCCTACACTCATGGGAAGCCACCCAACAGAGATTGGGCTCCCGAAAACCATAACAAGGAGTGGGAAATAAAGGAGACAACATCAAAAAGGGAGGGCAGGCATACATAATTGTTGAAATATAGAGGAGAATTGATTCAACCCAATCAAGATGAAATAGAGAAAATGAGATTGTTTCTCAAAAAGTTTGATAAACCAATAGGTACTTGTTGTCTAGCACGTTCATATTCAGGTGCGTTTGGAAATTCTCCTTTTGTTGTTGGACTCAATGTCTTAAAGATTCTATAATGAATGTTGGATGATGAACTCGGGTGCCACTAATCACACGACTCCCCTACCTATAAATTTCTCCTCCTACACCCCTTGCCCTAGCAATAAGAAAATATTTAAAAAAAATCATTAAAGACATATCATGTAATACTTTTTATGATGATCTTTGTAGGCTACAGGACAAGCATTCATGGAAGATGATTGGACATGTTAGATAATGGAATGACTTTATTATTTGGCAACAAATCTTTGCCCAAAACCACACAATATTAGCAACAATTTTTCCTCTTCCTTTAATTTAATAAACATCAACAATGAGTAGGTCCTTCTACAACATTGTCGTCCTTCTTTTATAGTCATAAAATTGCTATTTCCTTCCCTACTTAAGAAATTAGATGTGGAGAGTTTTCATTGTGAAGTGTGTGAACTTGGCAAACACAATGAGCACTTCTCCCTTCGATTTAATTCATACTTATGTGTGGGGTCCCTCAAATGTCCTTGAATGTATTTGGTGCTCATTGGTTTATTACCTTCAGTGATGATTGTACTAGGGTTACATGGGTCATCCTCTAAAACAAAAATCAAAAGTTAGCTCTGTTGTTCAATGATTTTTCTCAATGGTAAAAAATCAATTTGGTGTTAGCATTAAGAGGATTAGATCTAATAATGCCCAAGATTATTTTAATCATGACTTAATTCCTTTTGTAGTACGCAGGGTATCATTCATGAATCATCTTGTGTCAAAACACCTGAACAAAGCAGTGTTACTAGTGGATTGGCCTGTAACACACCATTTGATAAAGTCTTCATATGTTGGAGATAGATGAACCAGTAGCGTAAGAGCAACATGTGACTCAATAGTAGTTGTCCATGCAATATTGGGTGAACAGGTCTACCATGCAACCATCAATGGTATGTCCAATGAGGTGACAATGTTCACATTTTAAATGATTTCTAGAATTACATGTACGAGAGCATCCAGAGTTATCACTTTGCAGTATAAATGAAGTGTTTTCCCCCAAAGACAAAGTATGTGTCTCCATGTTTATTTTCTAAGGAATATGGAGGAGCACAGATGATGTGGAAATCAATGTAGGGTTTAATGATGATTCCAAATTTGATCACAGGTAGCAACATACTCTTGTGGCAAGCAATACAAACCGAAGGTCATAAAAAATACTACACATTTGCAAATGGTGGAAGGAGCTCGTTAAAGTAATGTAAGGCAGCATTAAGTCACCCAAGATAAGTAGGCATATGCCCCTCAAATTATCGTGGACCAACAAGTGTTAAGTTCTTGACACACATCATACAAATGTTGTGTCATTGGTATAAAGAACACGGGTCTCACTCCAAGCTTATGCACACGTCTACTTATGAAGAAAAAGAAAATAGGCTTAAGTAAGGTGTGAAAAGTTAATAACACTGCATAGTTAAGATCAATCTTTATCCATTGTTCATGTTGCTTTGTTGAAATAAATGCAATAGTTGTAGTAAGATGAGATTTGTAGCCCAAACCACTTAACCATAACTAGATTTTGGAAACCCAAGGGGAATAGTTAGACCCATCTGTCTTCTCAATTCTAACAATACATTTAGAAAAGATGGGAGAATTTGTTATAGAGATTAATGTGATATACAAGGAGTTTTTTTTCTAGAGATTTGGGAAAAATAATAACACAATAACCTGATAAGAGGGAAAAGTATATTGGACCACCAAACTAATGGACCATAACAGAACTCCTCAGACATTATATTTTTCAGTTTTCACAACTTCTGAAGACCGCCAAACATAATGATGCGCAACTCTGCAAAGAATAAAATAAATCCTTTCCATCTACTTGTTCAGTTGTCTGATACTCAATCTATATTAACTATAAAAATTTTAAGTTCATGAATTTCTGTAATAATAATAAACTGTGTTTAATAAAATGTAGGACCCAATTCTCTAATTAAATTTCTAGTAAAGATAAAGGTGACATATATGCAACTTCCAAAAGTAAAAACCACACATTAAATAGCACCTTGGAGGACGGTGTAGAATTGTTTCCCAATAGATATGGTGTTTCTTCTTTGAAGAGCTGAACACCAGATGGTGTTTGAGAATTGGGGTGGTCTATAGAAGGCGAGGCCCATGGAGGGCGTGTGCGCATATATGACTTGGCCACATCCACCGGTGATCCTTCATCTTTGGGATCCTGCATAACAGCCACACATACAGATTAAAACAAACCTTTATTGTGAAATCATGTTACCGTGATATAAATTATGTGAAGAGAAAAGGGGAAGGAGATAGCATGTACAAAAATCAGTATAGTTTCTCCACAAACAGAGAGTCACTAACCTGTGGTAATGCAAACAAATTCAAGCTGGGACTTCCATAACCTATAACAGAAGTTGTATCTAATCCTGACTTCTTTTCCTGCAACCATTTTTTTGCCTCCATAATGGCAGCACTATGGAGATCAGGTGAATCTGTATTTAAGAAATAAAAATCCATGGTCAGGAAACAGTAACATGTTATAACTGAGCTTTGTATGTAGAGAATACCACTTCCAGGAGTCTTGCTGAGTATATCTGTTGGCCTCTTATCTCCATTATCATCATTTGCAGGATCTACAACTCTTGATCTTATTATTTTTATCAATCTGTCACATTCTTCCCTGATCAATTATTAAACTGTATTAGAACCTTATTCCACACAACTTGAGGAAAGAGTAAATGCAGTTCAAGCAAACATTTAAAATTCAAACTCTTGATCTTACAATTTTTATAAATGCAGTTCCACTCTCATGTTTATACAACATATATATATCTCAAGGTCCGAAAATTTTAGTACCATAATTAATGTATTTGGCTCTTCTGACATGAAGGGTGAACTTTAAAAGGTAAAGTGTGGATATTTGTTGATTGAAAAAGAAAAATCAACATTTGAGATTTTAACAACTTCATAATGTTATCCAAGCACATGCACTTTACCACAATATCAACCAGTCATTGAATCAGTTATAACTTTGCATTTCACCTTCTAAACTGTATCCCTTCAATTTAGAGGAATCAAATCCATCCCTGATATGTGCAGCACAGTACTCGTTATATGATCATGTTCTGTGGCCCAGGTTAATGCTTATTTTTTGAAAGTCCCAAACTTAGGCCAAGTTAAAATCACCAACTATGTACATGATTGGACGATAATTTGAAATCAAACAATGCTGTCAAGTTTTGTCATAAATTCAAAATTTGACCAAGGGCAGAAATATCTTCTGATTTGACCACTACCATCAGGCACTCTAGATTATAATCATGGTATACAGGTAGATAAATATGTAATAGAATCATATTAGAGGCTAAAATTACTGCTAATTTAAAATTCAACTCTGTGAAAAACAATAGAAAGCCCAAAAACCACAATGCATGCATGTAGTGCCTTCTTATTTAACTACAGAAAATTACATTGTTGACAAAAAGATATAAAGAACTTTCAACATATTACCATATGATAAAATGGACGAAAAAATAAAAAACAAAAGAACATCCCACATGTCAAAATATAAATTCTTCAGTACCTGGAGAATGATTCCTTCAGAATAAGCTGCTCAATGATATGCTTGTTCTTGCTGTTCCCAACAAATGGCTGAAGCTCCTTTACAGAAAAATTGATCAGTCCTGATGTTCCATCCTTTCAATGCAGATGTCAATACAAAATGTGCAATGCTATCAGATAAAACCAGGGGACTCATGAAGACAACAACATATGAAAACTGTCTCTAACTGGATGGAAACACAATCTGCAATACTTTTAAAGGCCAATGCATTTCTAAAAGTGATAATTTAATCCTGAAGGTTCACTAATCATTTTATTTCTTGAGGGGATACTTTGAAAGGAGTTAAGCCTTCTAAAACTTCCAAAGGCCCATAAGTTATTGGAACAGCAAATTGTCTAAGAGGTCATATTAAGAGCAATGCCATGTCTTTGCAACGTATACGTGATTGCATGCGGCAACATGCACAGCATGCCTAACAAGTAAAAGAACTTCAATCTCATAAGTAATAAGAAAACAAAGGAAAAACTAGCTAACACGAATTACAAACCATTTTAACACTTAATGAAAATAACTAGTTAGACGAAAAAAAGAGAGCCTAAATCTCAATCAAGCAAAGGATAACATAAAAGAGAGTCAACTACCTTGCTCAATGCCACATCACCTTCAGACCGTTTATCGTTTTCATCATCGAAAGTACCAACTTCCTCTGCAAAATTAGGCACCAACCACATCGTTTAGTAGGGGTCAACAGCAACAACAATGTCAAAGACCAAAGAACGTACACAATTAGTTTTTCAACAACGCGCGACCATGACCCATATACTTAAAGCTCAATTCACGCAACTTCGACAATTTCCCAAATCCAACTAAGCACTTTAAAACAGCCATAATTACAATTTACAAGGTACTACTCCTACCTCGAATACTAGATCTACCAAACCTATATCAACTACAACCAGAGTCAACGCACACAAGCTCGAAAAGTCAAAACAAAATAAAACCACTACATCAACGAGATTAAAACCAAAAAGGACAGAAACCCTAGTATTTCAAGCACGGGAGTATAACGGTTCCAGAAGTTTGCATGATAACAGTAATTACCAGCGTCGGAATTGTTAGAAGATGAGGAGGGAGACGAGGAAGCAGCGGAGGAAGAAGAAGAAGAAGACGGGGAAGCATTATCGAGATCCAAAACAGAGGAGAAGATTTTCCCTGCGCCAGAGGCAATTAAACGCGAGGGAGACAATACGAAACGCGAGAGCCAGTTAGGACTTGGAGCCTCGGCCGGGGCGGGACGGTCGTAAGGAGTGCGGTTCCTCGCGGTGGTGCTCCGTCGCGTTCGGAGAATTTTGCCGCCGGATCGAGATCCGGGAGCGGAAGCCATAGAGCACTCGGAAAGTGCTTTTGTTCCGTAACAGAGCTTCTAATCTTCAGTTCCGAAACAGCACTTTACTTCACTCTTTCTCTCTTCGAATCCAAAACCTCTTTTCCCCGAAACAGAAGCCGATTGTTGCAGCGGTTACCTTCCGCTTATTGGTTTTTTTCCTTTTTTTTTTCTTTTTCTGCTTTTATTTAATATTTGTTTTTATCCTCAGTGTGTGGGCCAGGATAAATGTTGTCTTTGATTTTATTTAAATAAATAAAAAGCATGTGTGTTGGTGAAGGGTCTCTAATTTATTTCCTTTGGAGGCTAAATTCCGAAGGTATCTTTGTGGGAATAAACTTTCATGTGTTTTCAAAACTGCACTAAAAGAACTACGTTTTACTTTTATACAATTAAAATAAAAATTGATAATAATATATAACTTATTAATATTAAATTGTTACAAATATGAGTTAGTTAATAATGTGATTAGTTTCTTTTTTTTCTACTTATAGTTTTTTAAACAACCGAATCTAATTCAGAAATAAAAATATAAGTATAGACTAGAGGAGATTGACAACTATACAGATAAAATATACAGAAAAAATTAAAGAAAATTTTAACCCATCTGTTATAAATAAAGACACAAAAAGAATTACACACCATAAAATCCCTAATAAATGTACGTTAAAAAATTGAACAAAGAGCAACCCCTTATTTAATGTTGGTTTATTAAGGAAGTTTTGTTTCTTCGTGTCCTTGTCTTGGGTTTCAGTTACTTTAAAACAGAATCTTCAAACACATTATCATGCAAATTAAATCTGTATAAAGTGGGAATTCTTGTTTATTGGGTTAATTTAGAGTCTACTTATCTTCATTCCAGTTTAATTATATTTTAGGGTGGGACCTATGGTTTTCGGATTAAAAGTTGTCATATAATCAACTAATTAAAAATACGCGTAATTATAATTTTAATAAACTTTTTGTTTATTTTTAATTATTAAAAGTAAAAGATAGCTAGTTAATTCAATTCTCATTCAGTAAATAATGAAAGGATAAGATACGTCCTTTTAAAACTGAGCAATTAAATACTCATAAATGAGAATAAGATAGCAAACATATTTTAATACATATTAGGTTATAGTTTAATTTATATACAGATATATATACATAATTTAATAATTATGTCATGTATACCATAATAAAGAAATACATATTTCTATAATGGTTTTCAGTGTTATCCTTTAATTAAATAATATCCTTTATTATATTAAAATAATTTAATTATTTAATAAAATATGCAAGTCTATCGTCTCAAGTAACCCGATAACAGCTAAAAATAATTACATGATTTCCTCCATATAATCCTTTTTAAACTATTTTACAAATATACATACATAACACACACATATATACATATATATAATATTTTATAAAATTTACTTTGTAAAACATGTGAAATTAGAATGTATACTAAAAACAATGCACGGTTTTTCAATTATGTAAGATTTAGAAAGAAAGAATTTCCCAAAAGTATTTTAGTATAATATATAAATTAATAATTATAAAAAAAATTATTTAACTCGTATTTTATATTCTTAATTTTTATGTAAAATAGCGACCGATTGTTTTCAAATTTTCAGTGTATATAAAATTTCATATTTTTAATTCTTATCTAATTTTAAATAACCAAATTAAAAATACATTTTGAGAGCACTTACTAACCTGACCAAGAGCACGAAACCACCTCGTGGGTGAGGTGGGTGAGATGAAGAACTTAAAATAACGTTATCATGAAAGAATTATTCGTTTCGTACAAGTTAAAAATGCTTTAAAACAAGAATGAAAAATGCTTCAAATTATAAAAGAAAAAAGAAAATGCTTTACAGATTTAACATACATAAAATAGTTTTAACTTTCTAAAAGGCCGTTTCAGACAAAAGCATAGGTTGTTATTTTCAAATCTCATCCACATGACCCTAAAGTACTTTCAAGGTTCACGTGGTCACAAATGAGAGAAGCTAAATACATAGTATTTTTAAGTAACATGGAAACATCCCTGCTCAAAAGTCATTCTAACACATCACAACTAAGCAGTTTTATGTACAAGCGAAAGAAATAATTGATTTTGCTACAGTTAATAAACACAGCAAATGCTGGCAGAATCACTTTGGTGAGTAAATAAACTAAATGGTTAATTTTGTTATGTAGTCGCTTCAATTTATCTCATCGCAAATGCATAAGATTACCATAATGTAACCTTTGTGAGTAGTCACAGCAGAGCTACATCAAGATCTCACTGGTTTCATGTTGAGTGTATCTGCTTGGATACTGAAAAAATCATTAAGTACGTTTAAGGGAATGAAACTATAAGAGCTTAAAATACCAGTGTCTCACCACCCAAACCTCTCATACTTCAAGCAACACAGACAAATATACTATCAGCACTCAGTATAAGGTTGTCACAAACTTTGTACCACAATAACAGAAAGGACAATGAAAGTTACTAGCATACATGACATACCTAGTTGTCATTGGAACGAGAATGTCGTCTCCGTGATCTGCAAATTAGATAGTTTTAAATACCATGTACGAAAAAGAAAAGACAGTATGAAAAACACAATAGGATAGAAAGTACTTAACTACCTAATAACAAAAAATGGGTATTATGAAATGCACAATTATGACAACAACACATACCAGATTGCTAATAATTAATAAATGATTGAGATCATGTTTTATTTTCCACGTTAGTATGCTTTACAGTTATGTGTAATACTTTATAATTTATCATCTGTAGATGTTAAATCAGATTATTGACATTTAAAGGTCTAAATACAGACTCTGTCAAGAATACTATTCTAGGTAGCTGAAGATGGATAGGGATACCATGGTGATTTTGAATACAAAAGGCAAAGGAAGAAAGTCATTTGCTTGGGATGTTTGAGAAGCAAGTTTCACATAAATTCATTTTAATCTCATAAATGTTAAACAGAAAGACAAGCAAAGAAATGTCAAAACTGAAAACAAAAATAAGGAAAAATACTACCCACCTGCGAAAACCATTGCCACCCCTCAAAGGGCCAATTGAACTAACAAAATCATCATCAATCTCTTCTAGCCTATACTCGCCATAATCTACAGATGCTACAGAACCTTCATCAGAATTTGAAGTATCAGAGCTTAAAGGGCGATTACCCCTACTAGGATCACCAGCTCTTGCCCTTCTTCGGTTTCTAGAACTTCTAAAGTTATTGAAGGCATTATACAAAATACAAGAGGTCCACCAGTTACCTTCATCTCCAGGGAAGTCCTCAAAATCATCTGCACTGTCATCATCCCCATATTCAATCACATAATCTCCTAAAACCACTCCACGTGGAACTTCTGAATGAATAGTGCTCAAAACATCTACAATCTCGGATGACTGCTGAAAATTTTCCCAATCAAGCTGCCTGGCAGGATCAATTTTTGATGGACAACCATAAGGGTGTTCCAGCTGAGCATGTTTCTGCAGCTCGGAGTAACTTCCAACAAATGCACATTGCTGCTCATCACAACAACGCTTCTTTTCATCAAGATGCACACGAGCTTTATCAACTATAATCCATCCAGAAACATCACCTCTGCACAAGGGACAACTTAAATTGTATTGACAATCAGATACCACTGAGTCACTATTTGCCACGGAATTTGCATCGGACATTTGTGTTCTTTTAAAACGATCTAAACAATTTGAGTGCAATTGACTTGTGTCACATACAAAAGCACGGCACCCCTTATCATAAGATGAACACTGAAGGAGCACACTATTATGAGGAACTTCCAAGCATATAGGGCAGATTACATCTTCCCAACTGGTATCCAACAGAACATCTTCCATGCGCACTACCATATGTTGCACACTTTAGACTTCAGTATCACAAAATCTGAAACCAAAACAGAAGATTAACGTCATAGAAATAATCAGAAGTGTGTTTGCATTAGTCTATTGAATGTTCCTTACTGTTCTCTTCTCAGTTATGCAGATGCAAACTTGGTAACCTAAGTAGCAATCCTGGACTTCAGATCAAACCTAAGAAAAGAAGACAAATTTTGAATTTCGCTTAAAACCAACAACACATAAGTATATAGTAAACACAATTTATAAAATTGTAAATGCAGAGAAAATATAAACCCACACCACTAAGAATATTATTTGTAACCGTAATATAGTGTTTGGTTAGCTGAAAACGGAAGGGATGGGAAGAAAAATTCTTAGGACTTGAGTACAAGAGGAAAACTCAATCCAAAACATTAGTTTATTAGGTGGGGGAACCTCAAGTCTTCAGTACCACATCAAGTAGTTTATCTTATTCAATGTAGGACCCCTTACATTGTCACCTATCGGTATTCAATTTGGACCACAATGTAGCTCATTCCATAACCCAACTCTTAATGTAATACAGTTTGTTAGGACTTAAGCATAAGAAAGTTTAACCCAAAAGACCAATCTATTACATATGAAAATCTCAAGGCTTAAGAACCATTCAAGTAATTTATCCTACTGAATTTGGGACTTCTAACTTAAGGGTGGCATAATCCCTTCACGCCCATTTTTGCCTTCCCTTCAAATATAAGGGGGATTCAAAGAGGAAGAAAAATACTAAAAGTTTGTTGACTGTAAAAACTAAAAGCTATCTTCACAAGATCACTCTATCAAGTATTTCCACTTTTTGATACATACAACCCTAAATTATCAACACAATAAAAAAAATGGGTGGTCTGATTTAGAATATTCTTACTAGGTAGAAGAAGTGCACACAACCTTATCTCCAGAAACTGGAAAAAGGCTATCTCCAGGGATTTAATTGGTCCAAACTCAAAAATTCAGATGAAAATGTGGTCAACAGGCACTTAATAAGTTAATACTAACCGACTAACAAAACCTGATCTAAAGACACCAACCAAAAACCAGAGTAGGATCTCAAATAGAGCTGATAAGGTACAACTGGCACATCACCCACTTCTGATAAAAACACCAATAGAATTATACCCACATCACCGCCATGTTGACACAACAAGTTAGTGCATAATTAACAAAAATATTTATCTCAAATAAAACAATCAGATCAACATAACATCCCCTAATTAACAATACAAGAATAACTTGGAAGTCCAACTAATAATAATGCAAAAAAAAAAAATATCATCAGGATTGTCCATCAATAACAAAGTTGACCAATCCGAAACAAAGATTATTGCCGATAAATCATAGAACTAGCAGATTAAAACGAATGAAATGGCAGCAGAATAGTTGTATATTAGAGGGAAAAGAAAAGGTCAACCGGTTGTACCCATAACAAGGATGGGTAAACATAAAATGAAGAGGAGACAAAAAATAAAAGTTAAAGTGGGATTTGAGAAGAGGTAGAAGATAACCTGAAATTGATGTGTGAGTTGGGTCAAAGTGATAGAGGATGTTAGGATCGTAGGTTAGGTTGGTACATTGGACTCTGTCTTCCCTCTCCAAATTCCAACTAAAAAACTTAGTAAAGGTTTTCCCCAAACATTCAAGAAAAGGGACATAAATGCCCTTTTCAGTGGTGCCATTAGTCAAAGGGATGGCCGAACCTCAACGAATTAGTAATCATATAACCTTGTACTAGATTGGTAAAATGGGTCCGGCCGACCGCTGATCCGTCAATTTGATCCGGCAATTTGATAACTTTTATAATGTGGATTTGGTTAGATTTTTAAACCTGGCAATGGAGGTTTTTCTCCCATCACCTCATCAAATTTCTTCCTCTATTCCATTATTCTGAATTTTATTTTTTTAAACCAAATCAATTTAATATTTTTTTTAAGACACTCATCTACTTTTACCCACTCCTATTCTGGATAGAAATTTTCAAGAAGTTTTGATTGGGTGCTGAAAGAAAATTGACTGGGTGCAGAAAGAAATAGCCCACAATCTACAATAGTTTGATGGGTCACAGGTGAGATTGGGTGGGCTAGCTCACCAAGTAATAAATAAGTTTAATTATAATTTTATTTATGGTAATTTATTTCAATTAAACAATCACATACCAAAATCTCATTTCTAATGGTTTAATTTGTATGTGTGGCAAAGTTCATTTGAAAGAGGTGAAGGAGGAAGGAGAGGGAGCAATGAAAGAAGCCGAAGAATGAGGCATCGTGAAGGCGGCGTTGACGGTTTCCTTAAACCCATAAGTGCAAATTTGACATCTCATATAATCAATCGAGGTGTAGGAAGGAAAAATTTGAAGGTGAAAGAAGAAATAACCAAAAGTTATTCGTGTATTCATAATGAAAGAATAAATAAAAAATACGACGAAACATGCATCAAATACAAGCCCATCAACCACAAAAAGAAAATGTAAAATAAAATAATTAAAAAAATATTGGTCAATCCACTTGTCCATGAGTTACAACACTGGACAATTAGCTATAGTAGTTGGTGCTGTAGCGACGGCCACATTAAAATTACCTTATGGGGAGGTCCGTTTGATATCCAAAAATTGCTCGGCAATAGTTGGACAAGTGGGAAATGTTGAGGTAAACCAGAAAAATTTAGCCGGGTCTAAATGTTGGCCAGGTAAACGTCCTATAGTAAGAGGAGTAGTTATGAACCCTGTAGACCATCCGCATGGGGGTGGTGAAGGGAGGGCCCCAATTGGTAGAAAAAAACCCGCAACTCCTTGGGGTTTTCCTGCACTTGGAAGAAGAAGTAGAAAAAGGAAGAAATATAGTGATAATTTGATTCTTCAATAGAAATTGTTTCTTTGTATCATACTGATTGAAGTTAACTAAATTTTGACAAGGGTTGGACTAACCATTTTATCACCCCTACTTAATGCAATCAATGAATAATTTGATTACCAAAACAAAAATAAGTACAAATTTACAAAGAATATGGTAAGTTTTTGTTTCGGTATAGATATTCAGACCGAAATACGGAACTTGCTGATGTGTCTTTGTTGCTTGGGACGCTCGCTTATCCTCAATTGATGTCGTTCGCTCACTTTTCTGGAAGGGGCGTGAGTTATGGTGTCTCAGCTCTCAAGAAAGTGATTTTATTATTACTATAAAATATTATCTTGATTTTATTATCACTATATATAGAATATTATCTAGTGTCCATAGAACGTAAGTGGAACGTACCTGGCTTTTAGCCTTGGCCTGTATTTATAGTTTATCACAAGCCTAATAAAATATAAACAGACTTACCTTAAAATTCGGTCGGTTACTCATAAACAACTTTATCAATATCTTTAGTCAGATATTTTCTCCAATAACTTAAATGCTGGTCCAATTGTGGCCCAACACCTTTTTACCTGGTTTGACCCGGTTAACAAGCGTTGTGGCCCAATATCATTTAATCTGGTTTGTTGACGAGCGTTGCTATAGTAGAGCTAACGAGTGTTGCTACAATAGATAGACCGATCGGCTATTCTTTGTCACCGTTCGTCCCGAATATCATACTATACAGTTTTAATCCTAGACTTAACAAAATTTAAAGAGTTAAGTCAATTTTTAATCCTCTTTACAAAACATTAATTACGTATTTGATCTTTTAATTTATAAAAATCAAACATTTTTATTGTTACAAATATAATCAATTATACATACATTTTTGCAATGATTTAGTAAATACATTTTCTAGTTGATCACTAAAATTAACAAACTTAGTATTGATATATTTATATACAATATTTTCTAAAATAAAATGATAAGTAATAGTTCTTTCGTAAAATATAATATTCAACCAAATATAAAAAAGAATTTCATTATACATATAAATGTCATTTGAGTAACTTCTCCGTATTACAATTTTTTTAATGATTATTTAAGCCAAATAGATAAGTTCACAAATAATTAAGATTATAGTTTTGTTTATACTTTCACAATATATCCTTTTACAATATTTTGTTTCTTATTTTTTTAAAGATCAAGTCGTTAATGGATACAAACTCTAAACGCTAAACTCAACCAATACTTGAATAATATAATGATTTATTTTTAAAAAAAACTTTAATATATTTGAATACATAAATAACAATATTATGATGACACGTATATTAAGAATTAAGAAATTGGTTCTGTATACCCAAGGTAGAGAGTGAGTATATAATTCAATTTTTTAACTAATTATCTATATTTATCAAGAATGAGAGTCACCCTCCTAATTAAGTAAGAATTTCACATTAGAATCCATGAAGTGTTAATTGGCTTTGAATTTATTAATCTAATTTCATTCAAAATATCTAATACATACTGGTTCATCTTCTTCCTCTTTTCCATTCTCCTGTATCCTTCGTTTTTCAGTTTTTTTTACCCAAATTTCTTCATTCCTAAACCAAAACAACAATTTTATTCATTCCAAAACCAAAATCAGAGGCTACACTTTGGTTCTTTAATTGTTTTAGAAACCCTAAAATTGAAAAAATCCCTAATGTCAGTGAAGCTTGCACGGTGGTGTTCTTCCATGGCAACGGTGGTCCTCTCCAGCGACGGCAGCGGCGCTTCACCCACGGCAGCGGCGCTTCTCCCATGGCAGCAGCGGCGTCCTCCCACGGCAGCGGCGCTTCTCCCACGGCAGCGGCGCTTCTCCCACGGCAGCGGCACTTCTCCCACAGCAGCGCGGCGTCCTCCCACAGCAGCGGCGACGTCCTCCCATGGCAGCGGTCGCGTCCTCCCAAAGGCTGCGGTGGCGTTCTCCCAGCGGCACCGGTGACAGTGTGGGAAGATGGTTGCACAGTAGAGAAAAATGGTGGCTTTGAGAAATGACAATTCCATCATTAAATCATGTTATCTCAATCCCAACAAAAATTGCTTAGGTATTTTGAACGAAAGTGGTAAAAAAATCACTTCATCTTGTAAGATATCATATCAATATATATTACTAAATATATAGGTTAAAATATTTTTCTTTCTCTAATTCTTATAAAAAAAATTCAATTAGATCCTTAATTTTTATTTTGTTCAATTTAGTCATATAATTTTTAAAAATAATCAAATTATGTTATCTTCATTAAATTGACATAATATTTCTATTAAAATCTACACATTAAATTACTTTACCTAAAAAGTTAAATTAATTAAAATATTTATACTTTTAAAGTGAAGTAATTTGATGAATAAATTCTAACCGAAATCTAAGGTGAATATAACAAAAATATCTACTTATATTATTTTAAAAATTAAATTGAACCAAATGAAAACAAAAAATAATTGAATTTGTATAAAAATTAAAAGATAAAAAGTATCTTCACCAAATATATATTATTTTATTGAGTCATACAAATTGAACTTATAAAAGTCATTACTCTGTAAATTTTTGATTTATTTTCATATTTTATTCTTATTTTGACATTTTCAATTACTCTGTAAATTTTTGATTTATTTTTATATTTTATTCTTATTTTGACATTTTTAATTGTGCTTGTGGTAACATCTCAAAAATATAGTAGTGTATTGCATAAAGAGTCATTACAAGTCCAATATTAACAAGAACAGTTAACAAAGATAGAAAATAAGGTTTACCGTCATCCAAAATAACTATAAAATCTCACTTTATTTACAAACTGGTGGTAATAAAACTATACACAAGAAAATTATCTAAGGCTGCTACACATCAAAGACTCCTCTATCTAATGTTATGCTTTAGAGAAACCTCATATCATTTATAACATATCAAACAAAAACATAAAACATAAAACATACAAACAAAAACAAAAACAGAAGGGTAAGTTAGATTACAAAACAATTAATATATCATTTATAACATATCACACTTAAATCAAATATGTAACATTCATCAATCCAAACATCTTAGCAAGCAAAGACCTAAACCAACTGTCTGGACTTAGAATGATTGTCGAGCTATGACAGGTTGTGCATTTGTGGTGGCCTCCATGCTTTGCAAAGTCATTAATGGATTTCACCCTACCACACTTACAAGGTTAGTCTCTTCCACGCCTTGGATCATACTGGAAGCACCCAAGACTAAGCCACATGTGTCAATCTTCTCTACTTGAGAATGAAAGACCATTAGAGTTTTAGGATAACCCCCAAAATTAAGCTACCTACATTCATTCTAACAATACTTGAACAACACCAAGAAGTTTCACTTTGGAACCAACTTTCATAACTTTGAAACCATTGATATCACTTCACTTTACATTGAATCCATATACATATTCTTGTTTCTAATTCATATTATAAATCAATCATTCAAACACTCACATACATTGAAAACACTTTAAGAAAATATATAAAAACTTAGTTGAAAATCTGATATTTCGCTTAGCCACCAAATCTGCTCGCTCAGATAAAAATGTTTGTTAGCCCATTCGCTCAGCCACTAAGGCTCGTTGTGCAAAAACAAAAATAATGAGTTTTGCTCCGCGAAAAGTGTTATGCTCGCTCAAGTAGAACACACTCGTTTAGCGAGATTACATAATTTTGCAACATTAAAACTGCAGAATTTGCATATCTCAACCACTTATGACCTATTTATCAGTGTATTTTAAACTTGCACAAAACTATATTTTTATTAAAATTTTTATTTTCAGTTTTCTAAGAAGAAATTATTTATTTGAAGTTTTTTCTGTAAAACGTTGTGTTTAAATGATTTTATACTCCGACCTTTTCTGCTAAAGCCACACTAATACTTATGAATAACAGCATTTATGAAAATAACATAAAAAAATTGTGAACTAGTAAATCAAACAAGTTTTTTTAAAAAATGTGAAACTGACAGGCGCATAATTACGAAATATTCTTTTGTCAAAGCTTTCATAAACAATTATTTTCACACTGTCACACAATAATCATTTTTTTTGTGTGTGTGCAAGATTAGAATCGGGATATTATACTCCAAATTTTCTTTAGTACTCTTCTAACGTACATCATATCACCAATCAAATTACTATGATATCACCTTGAAAGTCCTAATTACAAAGTAATGACTCATGTTATGACTAAAATAGAAAATATATAAAAAAAAGGAAATAATTTGGACAATGAACAAAAATGGATTCAAAATAAAAAATATTCCAACACTTAAATGTGTACTCTCATGTACATAGAAAAACAAAACAGATAAGCACTTCAAAATTTTAAAGAATTTTTTTTCCTATATTAGGTTTTTCTTAAACAATATGAAAAAGAAAAAAAAAGGCTGAAGAATGTTTTTCTAGTGGAAAAACCACTTATATATGGACTTTACCCAATACAAAATACAATTTGAACCATCATACCTTTTTTAGATGTCATATGAAAATATATTTCAAATATTTAATATTGTAGGATCATTATAAGTTGAATAAGAATATATAAATAAATATATATATATATATATATATATATATATATATATATATATATATATATATATAATTTCTTGGAGTGTGATGAATTATTAGTTCTTGAATATAACATCTAGATTGATAAAATGTAAGTGAGAAAAAAAATTGTAAAAAGAAATTTCATTAAAATTATCATAACATAATTATTTTATAGAGGTAACATATGTTTAAATATATAAAAAAAATATGACAGAAAATCATAAAAAAAAAGAAAAAAATATATCAAAGATATCTTTATCAATCATATAAAAATAAAATTAATAAAATATATAAAACAAAAGAAAAACATTAAAGATATCTCTATCGTCACGGGAGTTATATAGATTTGCAAATATTATGTATGTGAAATTATATTCAATAATTTTAAAATTGGTAGATGAAAGGCGAATACAGCTTAAATTTTGAGTGGATAAGATAATGTATATTGTGCCTATATCTTTTTGTCTGGAGAAAGTTACGTATGTAAATTTTTGTGGGGTATTGTGATGCCATGTTGAAGAATATTTATGCTGTAACTTTTATCCACACTTCAATTCAAAACCACATTATAGCCAATGAAAAGATTCTACTTTTCACTGTAACAGAGGAAGAATCTACGAAAGCACACGACATGAACACCAAATTTAGAATGAACCACAACCTTTACAACCAAGACTGAATTAGCAAAAAGAAACGGTGAACAACAAAAAACACTATCCTTATATAGAACACAACAGAGGAAAATTTGGAATACTCTTTGGAGTTTGGACAAAAGTTGGTTGGCTTAAACAACAAAGACGTAACGTGACTCTCTGATCCTTCTCTTTCGGACACTTCAAACCAACATTACTGTGGCAAATGTGACCGACAACATAGTACAACACCGCATCATATCATTAAATAATTAACAGCACGATGCTCTCACTTCTCTTTCGTCTTCTTTTTTCCTCTTAACATCATTAACGTCTATGCATCTAAAACCAAATATCATAGAAAAGTCAAGTCCATCAATCTCAATTTATTGCGTTGTTTAAAAAGTTAAATTTCCACCATTTTACATTTCCTTTCTTCTAACGTAAAAATTCAGTGTTTACACCGAATTAAGTTCAATCAAAATGACCATGGTACAAAACACTTTGCAAACTTTAAATTTAACAAACAAAAAGAAAAATATGTGATATTACTTTAAATGACAAAATCTTAATGGTGATTCGATTGTTACTTGATTTAATACGAGTTTCAAATCACTGAAACAATTAGAATCTTTTATATTAGAATGGAAGTGATGGTTTATCAAATGAATATTTCTTAAAAAATATTAGTTATATTTATAAAATTAATCTAAATTAAATCCATGTTCTTATTAAAATAATATTTACTAAAAAGTATAATAACAATTAATGTAATAAATAATAATTAACATATCAAATTATTTAATGTTTCATTACAATGAATAAATATAAATTTAGAGTGTTTCGTAATAAAAAGATTTAAAAACTTTATTAGACCACGTTATCGAGCAGGATAAAAAGCAATGTTTCATTACATTACTTATTTATATCTTTTAATTTTCCTTTGTTTAATTTAAAAAAAATAAAGTAATTTAACTTTGCTTCCTTCATATAATGTATGGAATAATCAAGAATTATAACCTTTATTACTTAAAATATCTTTTACTAACTTGTCTTCTAACTACTTTGTCAATCATATTTGACTTTCTAATTATTATTTTTTCAATTTTATATTAAAGATAAATAAACTCACAATGCATTTATTAATTAGGAAATTTAATAAATGTATTGAATTCTCTATCTCTGTTTTTTTTATATATTTTATTTAAATTTTAAATATTTTCTATCTTTTTTAAATATAAAAGCGTAACGAAATTTCCATATCTAAAGTAAACAATATAAAAAAAATGCTACGATTTACCTTAACATGATAGTCAATAGATTTGAAATCAGAATAAAAAAAATAAATTAAACAATTTTAAAGTCTTTGAAAATAAAAACAGATAAGGAAAATAAGGGAAAAAGAATAAAAATTAAAAAAGTAGAGAGCGTCGATAACCCCACTTTTTGTGTGAAAATGTAAAATGAAAATTGGTGTTCTTTTGGTTTAGAATTTTGTAATTCTGTTTTGGATATATTAGATTTTCAATTGAATATGATAAAAATATGCATCTTAATAATTTTTCTTGTGATGGGTTTTCTACAGGGACTAACAGAATAGGGTGCTAATATTAGACCAATTACATTATCCTAACTCACGTATTTATGTTACACAATACATAAATAAATAAAAACTTTTGTTAAATGTGAATCGACACTAGTTATATTTAAGAATAATAATACTTTAATAATATTTTAATATTATATACGTGTTATTTTAGATTGATCCAGATTAATATTTATAATTATTAATATTGATTATAAAATAATTTTATATCAATTACACATAAAAATAATATTAAAATATTGTAAAATATCATTATCCTATATTTAAAACAGGAGAAAATAGAAACATTTCGTTTTCATATATGACTCATTGAAACGTGGCACAGCCCAAACTGACAGTGACCATGGCCCACGTGCAATCCCTTCACGTGAATGTTGACCTTTCACTTTCCTCCATGAAAAGATTACATATGAACTAAAAATATTTTTTTTCCAAATTATACAATTGGTTATTTTTATAAACAAAAATATGGTAATTCATAATTATTAGCAATAAAAGAAAGAAAGATTAAAAAAATATAATAGATGGCACGTATATTTGTGGATAAAGTCAATGACGGATATTAATGGATATTTTAAATTCACAAAGATCAAATCTATTGGTTTTAATATTTTATTAAACTATTTAATTTGAATAATACTTAAGGATTATTTAAATTTATATTTTAAATATTTATTTTAAACTATTTTATTTAAAGTTAAAAATATAATAAAATATTAAATATTTATAGGTACATACATGTATAAAAAAAATTATTAAATAGTTTTGATGGATGAACAAACTTTTTAAACTAGACGGTAATTATTATTCGAGAATGTTTCATTTATTATTTTATTATTATTATATCCCAATTCTTTATCACTCATAAATTATAATATCTAAAATATGTAAGCTATATTTTATTTAGATAAATATAAATATTAAAGATTTTAAATTTTCAATATTTTTTATCTTGTTCTTTCTATTAATCCACCGTCAAGGAAATACCAGATAATTCTAACGAAAAGGTGGATGCATGGGCTGTGATATATATACGTGGGTTTGTGTATTTATTTATTTTATATATTTTAATTAAATTTTTGTCACTTTAGTTTTAATATGTTTGAAAAATGTATATAAAACATAAAAAAAAAAAACTCAAACCAACCAACTCTATGGTGTAAGATTCTCCATATTTGGAAGCCCACCAAATATGAGAAAAAACAAGGAAAAGTATCAACACCAAACAGTTGAAGAGAAGTTGAAAACCATGCAATAAGAGCTGAGTTAGATAACAACTTAAATTTTCTATTAGGTTTTTTGTGAGGGGTTTCCAATATACTAAGTACATTCAATTGACATTTTAAAATATATTAAGAAACCATAAAAATATCAGAAAAAAAACATAAAAAACTAGGGAAAAGGCTTCTCATCATAATAAGAATAATAGATAATTATTAAGATATGTTACGTGTATTATTTAATAACGTATTTAATGACAATATTGCATATGTAAATTCTTAGAGATGAAAAGAAAAATACAATTTTGTTGTAGGAAGAAAAAAACAATAACGATGAAGGGTAATGGAGTAGGTCAATTATCCCTTACATGGAAGACATTAGGGTTCTTGATGACTATATCATACATATAGACAGAGGTGAACTTGGAGAAGTCCTTTGGAAGGGAAATAAGGTCAGTGGAAGAATGCTTGTGAAATTGGTACAGTTGAAGGTCTCTTCCATAGTACCTTTCCCACCCTAAATTACTCAAGATTTGCTCCAGTGAACCGTAGGAAGACACAACTTCACCACTTGCCAAGTGAACCAACACCTTTTTCTTCAATCTGCATCTCTCTCCTTCACCATTTTCCATTAAACGAAACCCTTCTTTCTTGAATACCCAAACCCCAGACATTTTTTCACAGACAACCATGGTGGAACATCACTATATATATACACACACGCACACACATGTTTCTGTCAAAGGATATATATTATTATCAACGTTGGACCACCAGCCAACTTTCTAAGATATCACTAAATAAATATATTATGTATTTCTTTTATTTTCAAATTTAGGTAAATGCTTCCTGACAATTTTTTTAAGCTTAAGAACTTGTAAAACCTCAAAATTCTCCATTTTGATACCCTTGTAATAAAATACAGAGATTGTGGGGATAAAAAAACATGCTACGAATTTTTAAAAGATATTTCGTTACTCTGTTGTACATAAAACAATAGAAGAATGATAAAAAAAAAAAGACATGAAAGAAAGAAAAGTTGACAAAAATAAAAGCAACAGAAAAATGCAATAATTCCTCGTGTGTTGGAGGCATTGCTGGCTGACAGAGGCTGCTTTGTTTTTTTTTTCTTAATGAATGCTATGTTTTTCAGTTATGTACTCAATGTTCTGAGTAATTCTAGCCACGAATTAACTAAAGATCTTCCCTTTCATTTTGCGGCTCACAAATATATGTTACAGTGAGGGTCGAAAGCCGCCACCAATACCAATTGATATTAAAATAAAAATAAAAGATATTTTAGAAGAATAAAAAATATATATATTAACTTTGACTAGGAGTGGATAATGAAAAAATATGCAATGAGTGGAAAGCACGAGCAGAATAACTTAAGATGGGAAAAGAATCATATAAACACGCGGCTTTATAAAAATTAATCACAATTTTTTATTATTATAGTAGTCGTAATTACTATAATATTAATTATTGTTATATTATAATATGTTATCTTATCTCTATATATATAAACACGCGGCTTTATAAAAATTAATCACATTTTTGTAAATATGGAAGTATATTATCTTTTATGCAAATGATATATATTAAAATATTGTTATGTTTGTGCATGAAAGTGTTAAAGAACCTGTATTATATATTGTCTTCTCCTAGCACAACGAAAAATATACAATCTCATCAAGTTTTACATCTAAAGTTTTATCCTATAATAAAAGGCAATATTTAATAGTATTGAGTACTTTTAAGCGAGGTTAGTATCTAATATATAACATATAATGAAAGTAAACTTAATTAAGCATTAAAATTATAATTATAGTTTTAAATGGTAACCCCCATTAGATTATGACACTTGCTTATACACTCATTCCTTATAATTTTTATTTATTTTTACCGAGTTTTCAGTATTTCATATTTTCTTTTACATTATTTTGAATATGTTACTTCATTAACAGCATCTTAACTCCTATAAATAGATAAATAAATTACCTCCTTGATAGCTACCCTTAAATAGTGACTAATTTATTACATCACAACATTATTAACAACATGACTATTTTATTAATAAGAACAATTAAAACTGTATGACAGAATATTTGTAAGCATATCCACATAAATGTTAAATAAATGTTGAGAATAAAAAATGGTAACTTCGTATTAAGATGAAAACTAACTGCAAATAAATAAGAAAAAGATGCATAATTATTTATATCTAAAAATAATGCAAGAGATATTGAATTCTTTGTAGAAAATAAATTACTTATCCACCATCAAGAATAGGATAAGTTTACTATTTATATATATATATATATATATATATATATATATATATATATATAATTTTATTTATATAACACAACAAAATTAAGATTATTCTTATATTTTGAAGAGAGTTTGGAATCAACTTATGTGGAAAGGTATTAAGCATGCCAACTCACTAGGCAAGAAAAAGAAAATTAGCTTCGCTAAACATCATATCACATGGATTAATGAGTATGGTATTGAGAAACTAAATATTTTATGCAATAAGCTTGAGTAGGTGCATGGACTATATCACATAGATGTTAGTTTTGTTATGGAGCATGTTTTGTTGGAAATAGTCTAAGTCTCACGTTGGATAAAAAAATGAGAAACTAGAGCAGTATATAAAGGTGAAAGACCCATTAATCTATTGTCTTAAGGTTTTGTGTAAAGAGTAGTGTCGATCTCTTATATAGTTGGCTCAAATTTTATGTATTAGTATTTATGTAACTCATAAGTAACCTCCTCCTCGATAGATCTAACATGCTTAACAAAGAAACGTTTCCATAATTGTTATCCAGTGAATGACCGAAGATTCAATATCATTTTTGTAACATCCCAATATCTCACATTGGATAATTCATATTATTACATTTACGGTAACATCCCGTAATCTCATACTTTAAAATTCACAGTTGATATACATATTTTAAACTCAGATTTCAACTATAAACTCCTAAGTATAACTTGAATCCTTCTAACTTATCTTCGATCTCTTTCTTCATTGGTATTGCTTCAGACGACATTCCTTCATCTGCTCCCGTATAATATCACGCATTATACGATCATCGCATTCACATGCACACACATGTAAGGGTGAGCTAACAATTCAATACAATAAACATACCTCGATATCAAACCATACTATGCTCACTATACCAGATCAAATTACATAAACAAATATGAGTTACACACTAAACCACATTGCATGCATCAATATATATCAAACACCAAATCAGAATGCATACACCAATATGCATCATGCATACACCAATATGCATCATGCATACACCAATATGCATCATGCATACACCAATATGCATCAAACACCAAATCAGAATGTATACACCAATATGCATCACGTCCATCCATCCCAAAAGTCATACAAATTGACTATATCGCATACATTCACATACTCTCCACATAAATCACATCATTATAATTCACAATCATATTCAGATGCATAAATTCAAATCTAATAAAGTCCAATTATTTCAGAAATCATACAAACTGAATATATTCCAACAAGATATATTACACAATAATTTAACAGTACATAATCTGTTCAATAGGATTTAAGTTAAAAACTCGTCGAGTATACTTCCAGGAAAGAGAGGTGCGTCACAATGGACAACTTAAGTACCAAATCTTTCCTTAGCCAAAGCGTTCCTCAACTAGTTTTTAACAAATTTCTTATTTACAGATTTAAAACAATAGCATATAATATTAACACCGAAAGTTAATATAGATATCAAAAAATAGAAATTAAGCAATATTGAGATCCCTGAGAAGATACGAAATTAATATCTATAAATCTGTAACTCCGATTTCAAATCTGAATGGTCACAATAATTCACTATTTGTTATAAATTACATATTAAAATTTCAGGTTGATCCAACGGTTAACTAGATAGATATTGAGGTTTTACCGAGGTAACTCAGGTGCAGAATTTTAAGTGGTTTTTGGTTATACTCAAAATGCGGAACTAATTTCCCTAATCACACACATTTAATTTCAAATCTGAACGGTCAAAATGACTTAATATGTCTTATGAATTACATACTAAATTTTGGGCTCAATCTAACGGTAAATGAAATATATATAAAATTTTTACCATGATAACTTAAGAATAGAAATATAGTGTTCATCAGATTTTTCAAAACTTAAAACTTATTTTCTCCAACCATAGACTTTCAATTAAAAATCCGATCGGTCAAAGTGTATTAATATATCTTAGGAATCATATATAAAATTTTCAAGTTGATCTAATGGTCAAATGAGTCATAATATATATTTTACCGAGGTGACTAAGTAACAGATTTACAGGGGTAATTAATTTACTCAAACATGCAGGATTTATTTCTCTAAGTACAGACTTCTAATTACAAATCCAAACGGTCAAAGTGAAGAAATAGGTCTTAGGATTCATATATTAAAATTTTAGTTAAATCCAACGGTCAAAATAATTAAAAGAAAAGTTTTACCATACTAACTCGAAAATAAGAAAATTATAATCATGAAAACTAAATTTATATAAGTGAATAGATAACTACCATTACCAAAATTTTAACATACTCATAACTCATATTCATTATCATAACATGGATAAAAATCATATACAAGAAGGATTAGCTCCCCTTACCTCTATTCCAGACTTAATCTCCTACTCCGAATTTGTTTCCCTGAAATTCTTCAGAACCTCTACTCTTCTTGCAACTAAAAATTTCTCCCTAACTCTTTCTTCTCTATTTCTCAAGCTCTCACTTGATTCCTCTTTTTTTTTGGTGCCAAATACCCTTCCCTCCTATGGCTATTTATAGGTAAAAAAAATTTACTATTCATTAATATTTTAATATTATTTATTATTTTAATATTATTTAAAAAATAATATTTTAATCATTTACTCACCAAATCTGATCTTAGTTTCTACCTACTAATTTCTTCCATGCTAAGGAATCTTAATGCTGAAAATTTTTTTTTATTTTATTTTTTTACTATTTACTATTTACTATTCACTTTTTACTATTCGATTTTCTTAAAAAAAAATACTAAATAAGTTATCAAAAATTTTAACTTCTCCTTATAAAATTACTATAATTTTATATCCAAAATTTACATTTTTCTATCCACTAAAATTATTATTACTAATAAAATGCTAAAATTTACTACTATATATATATATATATATTTTTATTTTTATGGGTCTTACAATTTTCACAATGTATCAGTTGATATAATTTATTGGATATTTGATTAGGAGTAGAAATAACATTGCAATCCATAATTTATGATGTTAAAAAAACAATTAGTATGAATTAATAAACCATAAAAACATTAATTAACTCGTTTTCTCATATAATAATACAAAAAAAAAATTACATTTAAATTTGAGAATTGGAATGCAAATTCGTTCTTAAACAAATTACGTCATAATTATCATGTGATAATTAAGTATATATATTTTTTATCTCCCATCTCTTTCCTATAGATATAGATAATGTTCATATAGCTTGCCAATTACAGGAGATGGGTCCACGATTTGTTGGGCAATGACAGTTACTAGAGTGACAGGGCTATTCCTTCGATTTTCTTTCACCACTCAAACCCCATCATCATAGGCATTCCCAGCATCAAACCAATGTTTTCATTGTTTTTCATACCAGACAGAAAATTTTCATTTTTCCTTAAAACGATGTTTGCCCACATGCCATCACGTGGCCTTTGCGTGCCTCATGGTCCACCCGACAACCACAACATTACTAAGCTGTTGTCAAATCTGCCATTATTTCTCTTTGGATGGATGTTTGTTTTTTTACTAGTGTCTCATTCCCAAATTTAACGGTTTTTTAAATATCCTTAGTCCATTAAAACGAATTATAACTAAATGGATGTTATGTGTATTATATTAAGAAGATCTTTGCACCAGTTTTAATAAATGTTTTATTTGTTACATAAAACTAACTTATGTATACGTTAAAAAAAATTAAAGAAATTATATGGAACAATAATTAAAATTAATTAATGTGTAAATTAGTATTAACTTAATTACGAAAACATTCAATTTTAAGAATAAATTTGTTCTTAAAATTACTTATGATGAAACTTTTCTAAACAAATTATAATTTCATTGTCAAAATTTTGATTCACATGCACATTTTAATTTTAATTCCTGTAACTTTCACACAAGTTTTTCTTTAATTGTTATTGACTATGACTTTCTTCCCATTTTAGTTTTAAAAATGTATAACTTATATTTGATACCGATGAGTCTGAAATCTTTTTCTTAATTTATTTGTCGATATAAAAGAACAAAAAAAAAGTTATAGATAATTAAATTAAAAATTGAACAAAAATTATGCATAATTAAAACGTAAGAGATCAAAATTGGGTAAAAAAATTAAGTATGATAAATATTAAGAAGCTAGCAGCATTACCAAAAAAAAATAGACATTAAAAGCTAGGAGTTTTATAAAATATGAAGGCCAAAATTAAAAAAAAATCTAAAAGTAAAAATATTTTTTAATAAAACTAAGTTATAAAATACTGTTTATTTATGATTCATAAACATGCACAAATGCCTTTACTATTGCAATTATAACAATAACAAATATTATTATAATAGTTATAACTTTATTGTTACCACGATTATAAATGTAATATTGCAACCTTAACTACATATTTATTCTATATTTTTTTAATTAAGGTTTTTTTAAGAGTAGATTACATTTTTTTAGCATACTTCATTGAAATCAAATTTATTTTCTTAAAATATTAAATTCCATTTTTCATGTATCTAAAATAATTCGAAACGAGCTCCTTGTACCTATTCTATAAAATGTTGAAAAGGACACTGTTTTTGAAACATTTAAAGACAATTTACATTACCAATTAATATAAATACAACATCTAGTTAAAGAAAAGAGAACATCATTACGAAGATAAACGTAGAAAGAAGAAAAAACGAAATTTTAAGTCAATTTTTTTGGCTTTTTCATTCTATTTAATTGTTTGGTACAAAAACAAATTTTAGGTGAGTCTCTATTTCAATATTATTAAAATTACTAATTCAACAAAGAATACTTATCAAAAAAATTAGATGGATTGATTCAAATTTATACAGGATTGGGTTGATTCACGAGATTTCAACCTGTTTTAACAGTACTAGATGAGACTGTAGATAAACTAATTAGAAGAGTATAATGAAAATATATTAAATGAGTCATTTTATATGTTGATTGAATGAGTTTAAAAATACTTTGATTAAATGAATTGTCGATGAATTGACCAGACTAGTCTAGTAATAAATTAGATAAACATTCATATGTTGATTGGACAAGTATAACAATATACATGAAACTTTTTCATGTCCTAACAATTATTTTGTGCACAAAACATAAAATAAGTCATTCCATGCATTAATTAGACGAGTCTAAAAATACATATTAGGTGAGTTTATTTATTCAATGATTAAACGAGTTTTGCAAGACATACTAGATATTTTTGTCCATATACTGATTAAACGAATATAATAATACATATTATACGATCATGTTTATACACCTATTATAAATCTATTAATACACATTAGATAACTCTATTCATTATCTGATTAGATGTGTCTTGCAATACACATTAGACGAGTCTGTTCATATACACTAGACAGTGTAGCAATACACATTAGATTAATGTGTCTATATATTAGTTAGATGAGTCTAACATTAAATATTAGATCAATTTGTCAATGAACTAATTATACAAATCTAGCAATACGCATTAGATCAATATGTTCATACATTGATTTGTATTTATAACGAATATATTCAACATATTTTTGCATAGTCTAGTCTTTGTAATTTTGAAGAATTTACTCTATATTTTTTTCACATATTACATCATTTATATTTTTACAAAATCTAGTCTTTATATATATATATATATACTTTTTAAACTTATGCATAATTTTCACATTGATTATATTCAAAATTTAACTATAAACTTATAAATATTAATTTTTTTCCAACTTATGAGTATCTTTTAATATAATACATATTTAAATATCTTTTAATATAATATATATTTATTAACACAAATAAAACACTCAAAGAATAAGCTTAGAAACGGGTTTAAAAATAGTAATTATTTCAAAATATACTTTCTTTGAAGCTTCTAACATTAATCTTAGAAGTTTTATTTTTCTAATATAGTGGTTTTTGTTTCAATCATATAATATTTTAATCTTGATTGTATAAATCTCACCCGAGTGTTTCTCCCACAAACTCATACTATTAAGCATTTTATAAAATTGAAACTTAGGTAATAATTTTTATATCTGAATATATTAAAGACATATCCTTAACAACTTAATTAGATTTATTCACACTTTTTTTTATATTATCACAAAACCATCTGTCTCAAAGATAGAGTCGTGAAGAAAGATAATGATATTGCAATTTGATAATTGAAACATGGCCCTCTCAATGAAGATGATAGTGTTGGGTTTATCCACATATGATTTCCATTAATATAAATGCTCGATCGCGATAGCTAGGGTTTATTACTTTAATGGTGGTCCTAAACTTTCCAAAATTCATAAATCAGAATAGTAAACCAAAACATGCTTAAAAGGATCCCTTACAGTCCTTTTCGCCTTCCACAATTCCTCTAACAAACTTTTCTTTCAAAGGAAATAAATAATAAATGTATAGGAAATAAATTAAAAGTATTCTATTTAAAAATAAATAAATCAAATCCAAATCAAGGCAAAAATAGAATAAAATAAATAATAATTTTTATATCTTTCCATTTTAGTTTTACTTAAAAAACACTGGGTCTATACAACCCGAGTGAAAACGAAAAAGGTTTTTTTCGTATCCCCATAAATTTCCTCCTCTCCCATTAATTATAAAGAAATTTGCATTTTTCTCTTTCTATGGGTGTAAATAAAAAATAAAAAATGACTTCTATTGTATAGTCTACAAGTAAAAAATGATTTCTAGATTTTGTAATTCAAAAGATAAAAATAATTTTTGAATTATACAATCGAAAAACCGTGTATTTCCTTAAAAAATAAAATTTAAATTACAGAATTCAAAAGTAAAATACAATTTTCAAATCAGGCAATCTAGAAGTTAAAAATGATAAGATAAAATAGTTTCCAAATTGTATAATTAAGAAGTTATTTAACTTCCGGATTATAAATTTGAGAAATATTTTTGGTTTTCTAACTGTGGGATTCAAAAGTCATTTTTAGTTTGTATTTCCAAAGTAATTTTTTATTTCCGAAAATAACTTTTGGATGCTACAATTGGTAAGAGCAAAACTGGAACATCCTTTATATGGGGTGTAAAGGGAAATTTATGAAAATGCAGAACGAAACTACCTAAAAACAATATTGCTGGATAAAAAGGGAGCGGAAAAGAAAAGAAAAAGTAAAAATATATGTCAACAAGGAGATTTTTGACTTTTCATCACTCGTACGGGTACACATGGAAATTACAGGGTACAATACAAAAATGTTCATTTATTCTTTTCCATTCTCACTCCCCACTTCTTACCTAAATCAACATTTCCTACAAAATTGTTGATGCTAAAAGACTTCCATCTCAAGACAACCTTTTTTTTTGTCGTTCATATAAAAAAGATGTTTTTCCTTAATTGAATCAATCAATAGTTTTAGCAACAGTTATTACAGCAATCATATGATGAATTTAGTTGCACAGTTCAAAAGTTTTAACTTGTATTTATCTTCAATTGAGTATTGAATATTTGTAGTTACACAAAACTAGCCAAATCAAATGTGAGCTATCTTTGTCTCAACATTAGAAATGATTTCATATAAAAATAAAAATAACGATGGGTGTGGATTGGATTTTAGTAATTATTTGTTGATCAATTTTTATTAATTTATTGTATATGGAAATAATCCTGTTTGGTCAATGTTCTTTACTCTTAAGTATCATACTGCTCTTTAAACATCTTTTATAAGTGTCACAAATTATGATATTTAATCAAAGAAAACAAAATCCTCAATTCTATCTCGTGGCTTTAAATTACTTTAAAAAAATCGATCATAACATCTTTTTTACAATATATGATGATTTTAAAAAATAATTATGCCTATAAGTTAAAATATTAAATTTTGACTATTTTATTAAATTACATTTGTTTAGTTGAAATAATTATAAAATATAATTTATTTTATTATCATTAGATAAGATATCATTTAAATTAAATATAATTAATTAATACAGTGACTAAAATAAGATTTAAATATTATTTTTCATTAATGGTTAAAAATGAATTTTATTATATAAGAGATAACTAATTGAATAATATTTGGTTTCATTTGTTGTAGACAAACCATTTTACATTCAAGTAATTCTCTTTGATAATGAAAAGAGAATAAAAGTGTGTCAAAAGAAAGTAATTTTCTAATCCAAACATTTATTATAAATTTAATATTTAAGTTTTAAATTCATATCAATGACTTACATTTTAGGACATAATTCAGAATATGTTCCCTTTGTCCTTTACAGTTTCTGTGCTTGCACAAAATTCAAACTTATATTATATTTAATTAATCACCATCTAAACACATTATCTGTTTGTGCGTGTGAGTAATAATAACAATGCATTTGAACTTAAGATTGCATACAAATTAACTATTCAAATGTCAGGTGGTTTCTTTCTAAGATAATCATTAAGTTTGTTTAAATTTTAAGTGACGTGTAATAAACTTTTTAAAATAATTACTTACTATAACTTTTTTATTAAAATAAATCAACTAAAAAATTGCACAAAAACACATTTTTTTTCTATTAAACAATCGCTCATCTTAATTATATAATTAAAAAAAAGTGGAATTTTATACACAATAAGTATAATTGTATATATATATATTGAACAATACTCATAAAAAAGTTATTGCAAACTATCAAGCCAAAATAACTTAAACTTCTTTATTTAACTAAAAAAAACAAAATGAAGTATTTAACAAGTGTGTAATTCAACAAAAAATTCAGTCGGATACATTAAACTTCAATGAATTTTTACACTATTCAATTATTGTTTTCTTTTTCTAAGATTTATTTGGAAATCTTTAGCATTTGCCACATTTAAAATAATTTACGTTTACTATGGTTTACGACGAAGGAGTATTAATTAAAGAGCGCAATGATAATTTAAACAGCAAGAACAAGTGTAACAGAAGATAGATAGATATAGAGAAAGAGAGAGAACAAATAATGAATGATGTAGTTTCAATTGAATTATAACCTGAATTCCACGAACACGAGCTAAAAGAGTGGTTTGGTTAATTAAAAACAAAAGATCCCTGTTGTATCTCGTGATCGGTGCTACACAACATCAATGCAATGGTTTTTTGTTTAACAAAATGATAAACTCCCGAAACGCCGTCGTTTACAGGGCAAGGATGAAAGCGGCGGAAGCGGAAGCGGCAGCGAGGAGCCCCATGCAGAGGCGTGAAGCGTCGCTGCTACCGGGAGCGGGAGCGTGAGCGGAAGGAGACGCTGCCATGCTACCTTCCACGGCGGCAAGAGGAACCTTGACGTCGGAGAACAAATTCTCAATTCCAGGTACAAGGATGGGCTTGGTGACCTCAAGAGCGGAAAACTCTTCGGGTTGTTTGGCCACGGTTTGCACAAGGCCGACGGTGAAGACTGTGCCGGGAGGAGAGGCGGCGGATCCCAAGACAACCTCGCCTTCGTTGACGAGCTGGACGAGGACGTATCCCTGTTTGTCCTTGGCGAGGCCGGAGGATTGGAGGAGAGTCTCGATGGGAGTTTGGCTTCCAATGTTTTCCACCAGCTTCTTCTCGTCGTAGTAGCCGATAAGGACGTGCGTGCTGATGGTGGCCTTCAGAAATTCCGGTGACTTCCCGGCGAGAGAAGCCATGGCGTCGTTGCACATGGGAAGAACGGTGACGGCTTTAAGGGCGTTTATTTTGTCAACCAGATTGGCCTCGGTTAGGGCTTTGTTGAACTGTTCATACTGAGGATCGTTGAGCGCCTGCAGCACATCCAACGCTTGGATGCTTCTGCATACGGCCAGAAGAAGAACCACTGCCAGAAGAGAAGACTTTGCGAAACCCATTTTTCACGAGTTTTTTTTTTTTTCTTCTCTTCTTTTCTTTGTCTTCTCCTTTGTTATTATTAGATACCGAAGCCAAATCTGGTTGATGGAGAATGGCGTCGTGAATGGTATTTATAAGAATTCTGTGAGGCTTGTTTTCCGTCGAGTCAAATTTTCTGTTATGGGTTCTTCTTCTTCCCGTGGTGATGCATGGTTTGCGTGGAGAAACGCGCGGAGGTGGCTACTTATTTATAGACGCTAACAAAAAATTTGTGAAGGAGTTTACATTACATTCCTCAGAAAAAATAGCTATCCCTACTATGAATATTATCACTGCTTGAAAAATATTAATATCGTATACATAGATAATTAAGATAATCAATAATGGTAATTGTAGACTATGAGACTGATGATTAGAATTATAGACCAATTTTATTATTTGTTTTATATAAAAAATAGTCTATAGACATACATAAATCAAGTTTTAAAAAGATATATGTAAATATTGTAATAATTATCTTATTTTAAGGTTTACTATCTTATTACATGTAATGATAAAATTGAAATAAATGAAGTAAAAATTAGTATAATATTCGCATTTTAATATGTTAAAATTAAATATTTTATAAACAAATAAACATAAAACTATTTTGTTGGGTTATTTAAGCCAATTAATATGTTTTTATCCATAAGATATGCAAGACCAAACAAATCAATAACGCAAAATACTTAATAGATCCCACATTTTTACTTATAGTTACGGAATCAATTTAGACGATTCATTTCATATTTCCACCCTATAAAGAATCATAAATATTTATTCATGTTTTTTTAAATTTTTAAATAATATTATTTAGAAAAGTTTTTTGAAATATAAATTTAAATAAAAATACTATTAAAATATAATATAAAATATTTTTGACTCTAACCATGTTACTTTTAAGGAGATCTAAAAGCAAACATTTGAAAATACATTAGTTAATTAACTAAAATTTAAACAAAATTTCATGATTATATCTATAGAGAACTAACTACCACCCAACTGTGTCTCTAATAGGAAAAATTATGGTCTCGTAATCCGTTCTTAAGAAGTTAAAGGCTGAACTAATTATTCATTTTGTTACATCCATCCATGTGGAACGATTTTGATTTTGACCAAAATATCCTTACTATTTGATAATGCTTAATGAAACAGGTTACAAGTTAAAATGTCACGTATATAATCTTTTACTCTAATTTTAATTTTAAGTAACACATACAAAGATATCAAATTGATAAGTTTAATACGTCCTCTGATAATTTTGTCGCATTATATTTTAAAATTTTAAAACAACACTCAACTTCAAGTTCATTGTTGATCTCTCCTTCAATAATTTCCATCCTTTTAATGATAAATTTATGTGAGTTTGAGTAAGTCGATTTAATGTTATCTTTTCAAAAATAATTTTCAACACTTTTTTTTATTCTAGCAAAAATTAATTAGATTATAAAATATTTTTTTATTAAAACTATAAAATCATTTTTCCAAGCATAGTTTAAAGTTTCGTGAAAGGAAATATCAATTTCGAGCTATTTAAAGATACATAAGAATCTAGGTTTGCCTCACTTTGTTTTTCTTGGATTGAACAAACAAATATAGAAAATACTAGTTTTCATCAATTCGAAAAGGTTAATCAATTATAACAGTACAAAACATTTAGTAGAATGAAGATTAAAACAAAGACAGAGTTTCCTTAACCAGGTCCTACTTTGGGAATATCATAATGCTCACTGAGGTTGGCCAGATATCGGTTGAACTCGTGAATTCTATCTCTATGAGACTTGCTCGCCATTTTTGACAGTCTTTGAAGCTCAAGTTTCTGTGTCTGATGGAGAAATCGCCTTTCAGCTGGAGTAAGATGATCATCATATGATACACTCTCTGTGCTGTCTTCATGGTGATCCATTGACATCTTTCCACCTAACATATCTAAAATGAAAAGTAAAATAAATTGTAAAAGAGTTCATGTCAAACACTTAAACATGCTTAGACTAATTTAGCACCACGATGAAATCAGCTCAATCCTTTACTTTTAAAGTACTATTTGCTTAATCTATCATGATGAATCCATTCACATATTCAACATACAAAAATTTCCTGCAAGACAGTTTAAAGAAATTCAAAGAAGCTTGGCAGGAATCAGGCATTCCTTAATTCAAAACTTTATGTAAGTGGCAGAACAATCAGAACATGATCAAATAGATCGGATGCACAAAGGAACTGGCAGAAAAATTGAAACTGATACGATGAGGACACTTATTTCAAGGTGAGGACAGGCCAACATTCATGGCAATATTTTGTCCTCTATAAGAGATTGAAAGTTGAATGATTAAGGAATTTCTTTGCAGATTAACACCCTTGCAGTAATTAGAGGAAACATTCTTGAGTAAGGTACTACAATTTGAAAAGTGATACAGAACAGCCGCAGAGGTAAAAGAACATCCAATTCTAAACCCAACTGCTAATTCAAAAATAACAGAAATTTCTGACTCCACATAAGCAAAGAAGCTGAAAAATAATATATGGACACACAAATTCTATAAACTTAGTAAAAAGATTTAAGCATAAGCAATATAAACCTAAAGAAAAGGTGTAAGACGCAGATTAAAATTTTGACCATATTTCAATGTTTCTTTGCCCTTTGAGATCTTTAGCAGTCTGCATCATTCCATCCTGAGACAAGAACACATTTTCAATAACCAAATATATTGAACAGAGGAGTCAACATTTGATCAAATAAGACAGCAATATCAAGTGACTTGCAAAAATAAATATTTTGAAGCCACACTGCAATAATGTTTCTCACACATCATACAATATATCATATATAAATAAAATAATATGTCTGAGAAACAACAAATATTCTTATATTAATTATCCCTATATTAATGATCCAGTAAGCCAAACAAAAAATCTTCCTAAATTCTAATACCATTAAAAAATAAATTTTAAGACTAACTTTCAGTTTATAACTGGTGAAATTTGTCAACTTATATACTCTAAATTGTTCAGTTCGTCGAATGACTTGCAACATTTCCTTTGGCAAAAAGAAACCCGAAGCTAAGATAATGATAATTGCACAGTTTAATCATGCCCAAAAGAAAGGGAAGAACATTAAGCTCACCGGAACTAGTTTGGGAGAAATTATGATATCTCTTGTCTCGTTTCTTCTTCTTTTTAATCCTAAAAGCTTTTACATCCAACGCTTTTCCCTTCAGCTTCAATTTCCCACCCACGACGCTGTCGTACACCGACATCTAGCTTTTCAGAATCTTCCAAATACAGAACCCACGTTAATTTCTCAGTAGCACTCCTCCTTTTACAATTAAAAATCAACGAACATTACGAATTGAATGCAACAAGTAGAAATACGTGATCAAGAAAGTTGTCACCGCTATAAATTGAATGAAAAAAGTAATGTTGGCGAATTTTCTGGAAACAAGTCCTCGACCTTTTTGTTTGGGCTAGTTCAAATAGCCCGACCTTGTTTGGTTTCGGTTTTATTTTCTGCACCCCATAACTTCTTAGCACACCCCTACAATTGTCCAAAAAAAGCTATTTTACCTTACTTTCAAAATACATGTTCCGGAAGTTTTTCAGAATTTTTAGAACAAGATTTCTAGAATAAAATTTCCAGAACAGAATTTTTAAAAGTAAAAATATATTTTGAAATAAACTTTTTAGAATATATGTAATACTTTTTAAAATAAAATTTTTAGAATATCAAATGTGTTTTGGGAAAAACTTTTCGAAATATATAAAATATGTAATGGAAATAATTTTTTTGGAATGATTGTATTTTTTATTCTCTGCAGCATTTTTTTTTCTCTACAACGACAGTAACAGTGGAAGCAGCGACAACAGAAACAGCAGTGTGGTGTAATGATGGAAGACGCTTGCGCCTTTTATTATTATGGGGTGCAGTAATTGTGGTGGTGCGGATAGCAATAAATAGCCTTTCGTTTCTGTAGTACTCCTTCCCTTTTCAGTCGAGTTCTCTTCCTGCACCCCATTAATACTATATACACTCCTATACTTAATAAAAAGATAAAAAAAACTTACTCCACTATACACACCATCGTTTTCGCAGAAGAAAAGGAGAGAAAATGCATTCTGAAAAAACTCCTTCTCAAAAGCTTTTTCTAGAACATATCTTCTGTGCTTTGGAAAACTCATTCCAGAAAAGTTATGTTTTGAAAATATTATTTCAAAAATTCTATTTTGAAAAACTTATTCTAAAATTAATTTCATTTCATGTATTCTAGAAATTCCGCATAATTTTTATTTCGAATGCTGTTTTGTAAATTTCATTTAAGAGTCAGTAATATTCGGAAAATTCCAAAACGTTTATTTAAAAAATTCTCAAAATAGCTAATTCGAAAATAACTTTTATAAAAAGTAAAATATCATATTGAAAGTTGGGGTGCGGAAAGAAATCATAGGTGCAGGACGAGAAAACCTTCAGTCTTTCCACCTGAGTTGAACCTTCCATTCTTCTCACTCATCCAAAAATAACCAGTTGAAGTCAGTATATCAATAGGCTAACAACTGGCCACGTCACACCAAACCCGTGACGCCACGTGTCACACTTTCAACTGCTTGATTACTCCCACCTTCAGCAAAAAGCGCAACTAACGCTCGTACATGGCCATTCTCCACTGCACTCCACTTCCATTTCTTTCCCTCAGAACCACACTCTGTTCCTCGAAGTCCACGTTAACCTCAACACTCACAAACCCAACAACAACAAAAACAAGAAACCCGTTGTTCCTGGCGATGAACACGCTCGCGAAATCCGAACCCGTGTCGTCTTCAGACTCTTCTTCGTCAACGTACGAGGTTCCTGAGCTCGATGCTAACGACATGGACCGCGTTGCGGATAACGCTTTTCGAAGGTACACGTGGAACACCAAGAGGAGTGGCAAAGGAACGGCCATTGTATGGTTCAGGAATGATCTCAGAGTTTTGGATAACGAAGCTCTCTACAAGGCATGGCTTTCCTCCGAAACCGTTTTACCTGTCTACTGCGTTGACCCTCGACTCTTTGCCACTACTTATCATTTCGGCTTTCCCAAAACCGGTGGTATAGTTATATAACTCGTGTTCAAATTCATCTGCACCTTTTCTTCTACAGCAAATTTGGATGCAGTTCTTTTAGTACAAAGTGAAATGCAATATCTTATGTGTTTTTGGTTTTTTCTTTTTCTAATTTCTACATGAAAAGAAAGTATGTAAGCATCGCATCACTCACGTAACTTTTGTGCAGCATTGAGAGCGCAATTTCTCCTTGAATGTGTGGTGGACTTGAGGAAGAATTTGATGAAAAAAGGGCTTAATTTGCTCGTACAACATGGGAAGCCTGAGGAGATTCTTCCTTCTCTTGCCAAAGCATTTCAAGCTCACACAGTAAGTCTTTGAATTTCAAGCCTGATTTCGAATTGATGGAATTTCATTGTTTAAACTATACGGCTCATTGATGAATATGAAGCTGTCAGGTGTATGCACAGAAAGAAACGTGCAGTGAGGAGCTGAATGTTGAACGGTTAGTCATGGAAGGTCTTAAACAAGTTGCGACATCATCAGGAGAATCGAGTGGTGTCACAGTTTCAAACAACATCCTTAAATTGCAATTAGTTTGGGGTACCACCATGTACCATCTTGATGACCTCCCTTTTGATGCCACTTCTTTGCCAGATATGTATACTCAATTTCGCAAGGCACGATATTCTGAATCTGAGTTTCTTTTCACTGCTACAAATGCTTACTGATGGAATTCGAAATTTGCAGATTATTGAAGCCAAATGTACCATACGCTCGTGCATCAAACTACCACCATCTCTTGGACCACCTCCCTTGATTGAGGATTGGGGATGCCTTCCTTCATTAGAACAGCTTGGACTTTGCTCACAGAATGTAGGTTTTTCCATATCTATTGGTAGACACCATTCAAGAATGATGAGATAATGAACTTTATCATTCCTTTATTTTCATCCTCAAAATTTAGGTAATCAAGGGAATGAAGTTTGTGGGGGGTGAAACTGCAGGATTGAGCAGAGTACATGAATACTTCTGGAAGAAGGTTGGTTATCTCAAATTGACAATTTAGATCCAAATTAGGTAACTTGTCACTGTTGTTGTTGCTGTATATGGCTGTTCTGTAAAACGTTACCTTAAATATGATGTTGGAGACACTAATTCCAGCCCTTGTTTGGTTATGTAATGCATTCTTAAGATTGTTCATATGTAGGATTTGCTGAAGGTATATAAAGAGACCAGGAATGGGATGTTAGGGCCTGATTTTTCTACCAAATTCTCACCATGGCTTGCCTCGGGAAGTTTGTCTCCTCGTTTCATATATGAAGAGGTTAAAGCTTGCAATGATCTCTGTTTTGTGCATTGTGTAACAGCTAAGAAATGAGAATGTATGAGTTAACAAACTTCAGTCTGTTCTTTATAGGTAAAGAGATATGAGAACGAAAGACTAGCAAATAGTTCTACCTACTGGTAAGTAGAAACATTGCATCTTTCTTATTAATGTATATCTTTGTCAAATTTCAAAATAGTATTCATTCTCCTACTTTCACTTTGTTATTCATCCCTTAAATCTAACTTTTCTGATTAATTGGATTATGTGAAGTTACTTTAATTTCATCAGAGAAGTTCTGTGTTTTTTTTCTCCCTTTCACTTATCATTCTATTTGTTTATGAAAAAACGAACTCGTTGACAGATTTGACTTCCTCCATCTTCTCAATTTGTTTTCTGTTTGAACTATCTTTACTTTTGCAGGGTTTTGTTTGAGTTGATATGGAGGGATTACTTTAGGTTTCTGTCAGTGAAATATGGGAATTCGCTTTTCCATCTAGGTATTGATAGGTTGAGAAATTTGATGTCTCTGGTGTTTACAGAGTTATGGTTTTAAATTCTTCTGGTTTTGATGTGGAAGTGAGAAAAAACATCTTCCTATAACACTGTCTTTAAAAAGTTTGTTCGGATTACTTAGGTAAAATCTGTTTTTCTTTTCAGGTGGCCCTAGGAAAGTTCATCGCAACTGGAGCCAAGACAAGAATTTGTTTGAATCCTGGAGAGACGGTTGTACCGGGTACAATTTCTATCCGAGATTCAGAGTGTTGCTGAATTTGTTTTGATACAACTACTGTCGCTTGATTCTATTCAATGTTTCTTGTCTTAAAACATCAAATTAAATGTTGTCCCTGTTATGTTGTCTTATAATCTTCTACCTATTCTTTTGGCATAAACATGTAGGTATCCTCTCATAGATGCCAACATGAAAGAACTATCGACTACAGGGTTTATGTCTAATCGAGGACGACAGGTATCAACCCGAGCCCATTATTGTGTTTGTAAAGTATAATAAATTCTAGAAATTTATTCAAATACTGATTTTTGGACCAAAGTATATAATACTATTGTTATATTTCACTGTGATTTTCCCATCAAATTTTATAACTGAAGCTGAAACTTGATTACCTTCTTGACAGATTGTATGTTCCTTTCTTGTTCGTGATATGGGCATAGATTGGCGCATGGGAGCGGAATGGTTTGAGACGTGCCTTTTGGATTATGATCCATGTTCTAATTATGGAAACTGGACTTACGGATCAGGTAAGTGGGGGTTCGGGAAGAAAAAAATGAAATGGGGTGCAGAAAGAAATAGCCCGTTTGCTAACATGAGCATGTTGATGATGTCCAGTGAATATTGTTTTCCTAGTTTGAGATTGGGTTGTTTGTATTCATGTATATTAAGCTTACTCAAATTCAAACTATATCATGCTTGTATTAGTCTTCTGTTTATCATTTTTAAACAACAAATTTTACAACCTATCCTCCATCTATTCTTTCAAAGTTACCAATAGAAGACTTACTTCACATTTTAAATTGGATCGAAATGCTTCAAATTTTGGAAAAATGACAAAGATTACTCTTTTATTTGTCAAAAAAAAATGAAATAACGGTATAAAAAATTAATCAATCAATTTAATATTCGATAGTCACAAATTCATTAAATGGAAAAGTAATTTTCAATTATTTGATTTATTAGATCTTGAATTTTGATGAATTTTTTTGGTTCAGGAGTTGGGAATGATCCAAGAGAAGATCGGTATTTCAGCATCCCAAAACAAGTAAGTTCCAATGTTTATATAAAGTAAGTATGTAAAACATTTTTGTGTATTATTTGAAAGGTTTTGAATATTGTATATTTTAGTATTTTCAAAATGAGTCACCTGGCTTATTCAATCCAGTCCACCACAGGTGAGCGAGTTAAACGAGTTCACTCGCTAACTTATTTGATTAAAGTTTTTTTTAAATAACAAAAATGGTAATTTTTTTGTAATTTAAATTTAAATAAATTTTACTCTTAAATAACATTAAACTCCAAGACAACTAAAAAAAATAAGATACAACTCAAATATAATCCAAATTCAAGTTTAAAAAAATAAGTTTTTAATATTGATCATTTTTATGTCACTTATTCATTTAATATATTAGAGTTTTAAATCGATAAATCTATAATATTTTGTTTTTTTAAAATTATTTTTTATCCTGATTTACAATACAATAAAAATATATAATAAATAATAGTATCGACACACAAATTAATAAATAATTAAGGTGATTTGGGTTCTAAATGGCCGGATTGAAAATTTTCTGTATAAAAAATTATATTTTTTTTTAAACCTAATCCGGTCCAAATCCATGAAAGGTCGGATTGACACGCGAGTTGTTTCCTATTTTGACCGTACTATTATATTTAATGAGATTAGGATAGATTAAAGGTTTGAAATGTTTAAAAAAACCTATAAACAAGATATTTTTATTTATTAATAAATAATTTATGTAAAATGTATCATAATTTTATTTTTTGAATTTTTGAGGTGTTGTTTTTAAGTTTTAAAAGAAAACTTTTGAGAATCATTTTTAGAGGCCCGAAAGAATTGGTACTAAAAAACTTTAAATACTTTTAAACCTAAAACAAAGATTTTACCTGTTTGGGCCTTGAGCTATATGGACGAGATATAAATAAATAAAACCTTTTTTATTGGAGGCCTGAAACAATTAGTACCAAAATAAATTATATTTTTTAAAACTTAAAACAAGGATTTTATATGTTAGGGTAGGGCCTTGAGTTTATGGATGAGACCAAAAGAATTTTAAAACTTTGTTTTTTAAGACCTGAAGCAATTAGTACAAAAACAAAAATTAAACTTAAAACAAAGATTTTATATGTTTGGGCCTTGAACTGATATGGATGAGACCACAGAGATAATTTTTAAGACCCTTTTTCCTTAGAGACCTTAGTGCTAATTTTTTTTTAATTATTTTAAACTTAAAATAAGTATTTTATCTGTTTAGACCTTCATGTTAGATAAAGGTTTAATTAAAAAATGGATTGGAAAATAAAATGATCTTTAAATCAGTGAACTGATATGGTACTGTCCTAAAAATTTCTTTCAGGCACAAACATATGACCCTGAAGGTGAGTATGTTGCATACTGGTTGCCACAATTGCACAAAATCCAAAAGGAGAAAAGGAACTTCCCTGGAAATATGTACATTCCTCAAATTGTGTCTCTCAGGTTTGGAACAATTAGTGGAAACAACAAGGATAGGTTTGGTGCAAGAAGAATCAACCATAAAGAAAATGAAAGAAAATGGAACTTTCAGAAGAAATGACAGCTATCATCTTTCTTAAAATTTTTATACATCAGAATTATATATATATTAGAGCTTTATGCTTTGTAACTTAAATTCATGGTTTTTTATACTTGTTCTGTTATGTATGCTTTCTTTTTCCTCTCAATAAGAGTAAAAACGAAGCTGTTTCAGTTTAAATTTCAATACTTGTTGTAATGCAATACACACGAATTTCTCCCATGAAGTGAGATAATATCTGTATTTTTTACCATGAAATTTTCTCCAGAACATTGCATATGAACATATGTGCTACTGTTTATTGATTTAAATTATAATAATTTTATGTCATCTATTTTAATATTTGAATTATGAAAATTATAATCATGTGCTCTTTATGAGTTAAAAATTGAAGAAAAAAATATCATGAAATGTATTCATTTAAAACAAATTTCATTAATTTTTAAATCTAAATTAAAATGTTATAAATTTAAATTAATATATATACATATATATTGATTTTATTAAATAATTTGAATCATAGTAAAAAAGTAAGTTGTGTTACTGTATGATCAATCAAAACATTACATGACTATACATTTGTACTTTTATGAATTAAAATATAACAAAAAAGTAGTTTATGTGATTAAATATTTCTCAATTGAAAAATAAAGTTACTCTTGTATTGAAGAGAATGTTATTCATGCTTGTCTAATTAAACCATAACGAGGAGAAAGACGTTAAAGATAATAACTACCGCCCAACTATCTTACCATTGGTATAGATAGATACGCGGTTTCTGTTTTCACGCGTTACAACAAAATTTGTTGAAATTATGATTAAGGTTCCAAAATCTTATCATTGGCACAAATAAATGGTGATGTGGATATGGTTAAGGTCCTAACCATCTTACCATTAGTACTCAGTAGATTCTATTTCTGTGCCTCAACCAATTTAAAATATTATTAATTGTTCTACTATTTACTCTTGAATGAGAGTATTTTTTCCTTACTATCTTGATTTCATATTTTTTTATGGGTTACTTCCAAAATAGTTTAAACATCCTGTCAACAAATTTAAGTGTGGCCATGAGTTTTATAATAATTTTACCATTTTGGATGGAGAAAATGTTATTTATTAATCTCAAAGTTCAATTGGAGTATAAATTATATTATATTTTTATTTCACTTTAAATTCTATTATAAAAACGTGTATATAGTAATATTATAAACATCAGCTAAAAGACATGCATTACACATGTGTTTAATTTTTTATAATAAAAATAATAAAATATTATTATTATAATTATAAAAATAAATAAATAATTTTTATAACTTTTGATTTATTTTGAAAGTAGTTTTATACTCTAAAATTATTAAGTGTAAAAATGGTTAAATAAAAAAACAGTTAAATTAAAAAAAATAAAAATAAAATTGATAAAATATTTATTTTAATTTGAAAATTATTTAAATATTAAAATTAAAAAATAAATATGAACACTAAAAAAGAATCGTATAGACAATTTTGTTTTAGGACAATATCACAAATAAAGTAAAATTAGATTTTAATTATCTACAAATCTTAATCATTTGAAAATAAACTAACACATTTAATATCTTAACTTTTTTTTAAAATATATATTTAACTATTTTTTTATGACATTCCAAATCAAAATTTATTGATTTAATTAACTATTTGTGGAAATGAAAATACTAGTTTAACTTCCGTAGGTCTTTAAAACACTTAAAAAATTGCACATAATCATGAAATATAAACATTAGAACAAATTTGATTAGGAAACTAATTTTTAAATTAAAAAATTTAATTCAGTGACTTATTTAAATATTTCTAAAATGAAAAACTTACATACCAATTAAGATGTATTTTTTTCTGGTCAAATAACTATCTCCTTGCAAATCAAATTCAGGTTCTTAACTTTAATATTAATTATTCCATTGGTTAAAATTATTAGAGTTGATAGTTAGGGTATACTTTTTCCTACTCAAGATTATGACATATAAAATATGAATTACAGAAGTCGCGTGACCGTTTAGCCTTTCTTTTGATCAAGTTGAGTTTCAAAATTTATGTTTTTACTTATAAAATTAAAACTGTCTTCATTTATCTAAGTAAGAACCTTTAATTCATGTATACGTGTGCATTTGCATACGGAAATGTGAGTGTTATACTCATTTATATATATATATATATTACCTCCAATTGCAAACACTTATACAAGAAATTTAGTTGAACGACTTATTTAAAAGAATTCAAAATACAAGGATTGCATAATAATAGTCTTAAATTTAAATAAGAAATTTTAAATCACATGTACCTATATATTTTTACTATGTAGCATAACTATACAAATGTACCTATTTTTTAATAAATTCACTAACAATTTTAATAAATTTCAGTTAATGAGAAAATGAGAAAAAGAAAACAACTATCTAATGATAGTGTGAAGTTGTTTTCCGTTTATAAATCATCGTGATAATACACTATTTTCGTTCCAAATCAATAGACTTTTTAAAGTTCTCTAATAATTGAAAAAACGATGTCGTACCGCTTACTTGAGAACAGATAATATATAACAAGTTAAAAATGTATTTTTAATTAGTTTTTTACTATTTAATGTTTCCTGATCAGTATGTTTAAAAACGATTAACTTAAAAACCATTATTGAAATTTTAACAGACTATTTTAATTCTAAAATTAATATATTAGAATTAGAAGACTGTTTTAGACCATGTCACTGTGCAACTATTTCTAGAAAATTTTGCATGAAGTTTCTCAAATCTCAAATTAAGACCAAAAGAAAGCCATCGCGAATTTATTTTATGTTATTTTATCAAATTATGTACCAAAAGTTTGGGTCAAAGTTTGCGTCTTTGGGTTTGTAAGATTATTACACCGACTGTCCAAGAACTAAGCTATATCTTTTTTTTTTTTCATTACAATATTTTCACGTTACCTCAATCATTAAGTTTTCTTTTCCTCCTTTTTCATTCCTACCAATTCAGAAACCTCATCTCTCATATGCTTCCCCCAATTCTTACACATTGGGAATTCAAAAAATTGAACCATTGAGTAGCCTCCAAGTATTCCGTTCCAATTGCAATTACCTTGATGTACCTTTTGGACACCGTGTTCCCGTCCTGCGTGCAAAGTGGCAGAAACCTTATTCCTCAAATTCTCCCTCAATCATAATACACGCTAGCGAGATCCGAATTAATAACGTGATTAAGAAACAGGTATGTTTCTCCAATTGAGATTCCTCTTTCGTGCATTCGATACTGTAAAATCATCGATCAATTTGTTGGGACGGTTAGTTGCGGAATTGTTGGAGCGAGTTTGAATTGTGTATTTTTTTTTATTGGCAGGGATGGCGAATGATAAAGTGATTGATGAAGGTGAGAAGAACGAGAGCGGTGGTACGAATTCCTCCGAGGGTGGGACGAAGAAACGAAAAGGATTTTTGTCGCGAATTTGGAATGGGATACTTAGGTTACACGGTGATGATTTTGAGAAGAGACTCCAATACATTTCTAAAGAGGAGGCTCAGGTTATGACTAGGATGAACAGGAGATCACGATCCTGGAGGAGAATTTCGCGCCATCTTATTGTGTTTTCTGTCATATTTGAGGTGTGGTAATTGTTGATAATGTTTTTCTTCGCATTGAACATTATTTGGTGTGGATCAATAATGCATACTGATTGCTTCTCTACGTTTGTGAGATTAATATGTGTTTTTCTGTTTATTGTATTTTGTCATTTAAACATGGATGATGATAAAACCTTTTCCTTTGCCGATATTAATGGTTGGAGGAATTAAATTCTCTATACTATATTAAAGTTTAATTTCTCATTTGGAATTTATAATTATATAAAGACTTTCTTTTTAGTCTCAGCACATGCCATTTTAAATTATTAGTCTTTACATGCATAGTTTTAATATTTCTTGAGATTAAAAATGGTACCAAAGGAGTTAAAGGTGATTTAAAGATAATGTTTTTGTAAATATAGGAAACAAATGAATAATTAAACCTTTATCAAACCTTATATCGGAAACTTGTAGTTACTTACACTTTTACAGAGACACGGAGGGAATGATTAATCAGAGTGGTTATTCATTTTTACTCATTAACTAAGATGTTAACCAGTCTCTCTTTTCTAAATAAGTTGATCTTCTGGTCCTATCCCGTTACTTCATTTTTTTTTATATGGTAATTAAAAGATGGGATTTTGCTTAAAATAGTTTAAACTTTCAGGTTGTTGCTATAGTTTATGCTATTATGACAACAAGATCAATTCATATGAATTGGAAAATGAGAGCACTCCGGGTTTTGCCAATGTTTCTTTTGCCTCCACTGTCATCGGCTGCCTATGCAGCATTTGTAAGCTTCACAAAGATTTGTAAGTATTTTAAGCTTTACAATTAACATACATATCTTGCACAAGCTGGTCACATTTTATCCATATTTAACAATCCAAGTTTTGTGTGTTCGACCGTAACTGAGTGCTAAGTGTTACATAATTTGCAGTTGTTATCTATGTTGATGGAATTTTAACTTTTATGTTGCAAGTCTCAAATTGATGTAATTAGGTGGTCTCTTTATGGTACGACTTACTACTGTAAAGAGTTTTAGTTCATCTCTGTCATTCGAACTTTTTCCAATAAAATAGGATGGACAAGTTTAAAGTGAGTCTAAGCCAAAATTATCGGTTCACTTATGTGAGCAATGCTTTCAATAATTGATAGATCCAATATTCATAGCTCCATGCAAATACTGATCATAGTAATATTTAAAGTTCATTAAAAGTTCCTGCAGTTCATGTAATCATGTTCAAACGGTTGTAATGAAACTTTTGCATGAAGAAAGATGCATCATGGAACGGCATTTGATACTAATAAGTAATTTCTCACTGGTGATAATTACTTATGAGATCCGTTCTTCACAAATCTAATGATTTTATCATTGAATTCCAATTTATTAGCGCAATTTTTCACCTCAAAATTTTATAATTCTTATGCCAACTGAAAATAAAATTCCCTTATTGTTTGAATTTTAATCTATAATTTGTGATTTTATAGGTGATCGTAGGGACCAGAAAATTCTTGAAAGGCTTCGAGCTGAAAGGCAAGAAAAAATTGATGAGCTCAAAGAAAAGACAAATTATTACACTACACAACAGCTCATTCAGGTGATTGTTTGACACAAGGCTGGTTACATGTTCAATATCACCTTTCTTTCATTTCTTGAAAACGAAGTGGACAAAATAACTTACCTATCAAATTTGATGGCATAGCTCCTAATTATAGTTAACATTGGAAATTTTTTTATACATGACATTCAACACCCATACTTCTATTTTTGTGAAGAATCAATAATGTACATGTGAATAAATTCATGTGACTGCTGTAATCAAGGTTCATTTATTTTATTGATTTAAGCTGCTGTGCCAATGTGTACACTCCAAAGTGCATTACTGAAGAGCAACTCTTGATGTATCTGTTTGTACGTATGTTAATATTATTGTGTGTTATGCTTATGATCTATTCAGAGATATGATCCAGACCCAGCTGCAAAAGCAGCTGCTGCAACTGTTTTAGCGTCTAAGTTGGGTGCAGATTCTGGTTTGAGAGTGTATCTGGAAGATCAACTCAATTCCGATGCTTCAATAGGCAAGAGCAATGATGTTGAACTTATGCAGTCCTCTGGAATTCGAAATCGGAGACAAGTTCAATCTAGATGCACTAGTCCAAGATCAGCCACACCAAATTCTGGTGATCAACAGGTTGGTCTTGGGGGAAGTTATCAAACCCAAACTTTTGACGACAATCAGCCTGTTGTTGTTGAACATCACCAACCTCAAACTTCAAACACACAAGATGGTGGATGGATTGCACGAATTGCAGCTTTGCTTGTGGGGGAAGATCCAGCACAGTCTTATGCTCTCATATGTGGTAACTGCTATATGCATAATGGTAAGGGAGCTATATTTGATTTTTTTTGGCTCATGTTCTTTTGCATTAGATCATGTTGTATTTACTTTTATCAACTTATTTTCTTTCAGGTCTAGCTAGGAGGGAGGATTTCCCATTTATAACATACTACTGCCCACACTGTCGAGCACTAAACAAACCAAAGCAATTGGATGAACGTATTTCTAGTCTTACTTCTCCAAATACAGGGACTCCAAAAACAGACAATAGTTCCACTGATGCAGTTAAAAATATTAGGGTTTCTACAGCTGAGAGTATAATGGCAGGCAGTAGTCCTGGAAGTGCTTCTAGTTCTGAGATTGGGGAAGTAACAGAAAGGGCAAGTGTGGATGAGAAAGTTGATTAAAAGAATGGCCTTTTTTTTTATGATTCAGCTGTTGGGATGACATGTCTAGCCCCTTGTTGTGGACAGACTATATGTATAAAGGAAAAATATTTCGGTATTAGTTTCCTTGGTTGGCTTTGCAACAGGAAGAGTGTTGAAATACTTTGATACGTCTCGTAATGTGTGTTACAGAATACACTTATTATGTGAGTAAAGGCAATTTTGACTTTATTTTTCCTTTTTTTCGATACTATCGTGACAGTGTTCTAGTTTTAAATTGTATCTCAGAAATTTTGGGATCTGGATTTCTATCCGTTCTGTTTAATGGATTTAAATTGTATTAATCCATGCGCTATAATTTCATTCTTGGATACCTACTGAAACAGCTTATTGGAACTTTGTTCAACTTGTTTCTGGTATTTTGTATATATATACTGTACACGCTATAATTATTATTGTTCATTTCAAAACATTTATTATTGCGCCTGGACGTATCTGTAGCACCGTTTATTTACGAGGCCATTCTTTTATTGATTCCCTAAGGCATCAGTTTGCATGCTGATTTATTGGCCGGATGGATTAAAGACGATTAAAATTGTGTCGCGCGTGACTTATGAAAGGACCAAAAAGGCTATAATTGTGATGGAAGTATTGGGAAATGATACGTTTTTGACTGACCAGTTTTGTTTTTATGAGAGGGCAGATTTGTTCGTAGCAGACTATAGGTGTTTTTTTTTTACCGTTGTCTTTGGTTTATTGATTTTGGCTCATTATCTTTCGCATGCGTTTTCTGGACTAATTTTCTCTTCCAATTAATAAGACAAAATGGAATTGTTGGTGTGAGGTATTCATTACTGCTTCTTTTGGTTGTTATTGTTAAGAGGTGTCATACCTTATTATTATTTACACTAGAGAATGGAGTTCTTCTATTTTATTTTATGAGATTAATTTTATAAATTAATTTATATTTAAATTGTGCTAAATTAATGGGATAAATTGTTTCGCTTATTTTATCTAAGATTTTTAACAGTGTATTCTCCATTTATGGCTAATGTGGCCATTGTGATATGATGCCTTGTTAACGTTTTATAATCAGTAAAGATGGTAGTGTTTTTGGAAGAATTGACAAACAATAACATTTTTTTTACTGGATTACAATGGTGATGTTCTTTTTATTACATATCAAAACTTTTTTCATTGGCATAAATATAAACAAAAATATTTTGGATGAGTATCTTTTTGCTGATACAAGAGAGATGGAAAAAATATAGTCACATGAAATACAATATTAGATAGAGGGGATGATCAAATGGAGGTGTTTCAATTGACAAGTTTTTAGGTTTTAGGGTTAATATTTTCTCTGTACCATTGTGTTAAATATTTAGAGACTCGTAAAAATAACAATATTAAATAAATTTTATTTTGGTAATTGTTGTATAATAGACATATATTCACGTTTTTTTTGAAGGATTTGTTTTGTCCTATACTTGTACCACAAATTAAATAAAAAGTTTGGTGGGAAATTGACTAAAAATCTTATGGTGTGAAATACCAATTATTATAAAAATTTTCAACTTAAAAAAAATACTATTAATGTCAATTCTTGAAATTCATTCTCCCACACCAAAATGTGATATTCTTATAAATAATTTGAGTAAAGTTTTTAACATCATTTTAATAACTAAGAAAAATATATTATAAAGTTGTTTGGATAGAGTTTTAAATTATTATTTTTTTCATTTAAAATAAAATAAAATTTCAATAATAAGTAAACTATAAATGATGTTAAAGTAGAAAAAAAGAGAGTAAAAAATTACATGACAAAATCCATAAATAAATCATAGTTATGATAAATTTTCTGCACAAATAAGATAATATTTGTACCTAAAGGTACTAACAATATCACAATTAGGTATTTTCAAACATTTTATCATTAATACTTATACCTTTACTATAAAAATTCAAACTATTAAAATAATAAATAGATAATATAAAATATTATTAGTAGTGATAAGTAAATTTTATTTTCTACTTAGTCTTTTTTTTTTCAAACAATCTTTCTTTCCATTATTATTTTTAAATATTTTCACTTTCTATCTTCCTAATATAAAATTTTAGCTTTCTTAATTTTTTTTTGTATATTTTGTTTCTCGTAGTATATTATGTATATACAAGCTCGAGTACTAAAAAAAATAATATAAAAATGAACTAAAGAAAAGCTTTTAGTTTCCATTTTCGAATACTTAGTTCTGTTAACCTATTTTGAAATAGAACTCAGTTTAATTACAAATATTGATGCTATTATAATTACTATGAGAATGATTAGGAAATAGGGTTGTTGCATTTTATGTTAAATTTGTGCAACAAGTGTCACAAATAAAATGTATGTTTATCATCTTTACTAGACTATTTTACAATCTAAACAAATAATTTACACAAGAACATGTATCAACAAGAATTAACGTGTAGGATTATAATGGTAGTTATATTATTTATTAATTATTTATGAATGTCCAATAATTTCCGTGATAATTTCAGTATAAAAAAAGAACTTTAAGGATGACTTAGGTTCGGAAAACATGAAACAACATGTCTTTTGTTTTATTTTATTTTTTGAGCTTTTTTTTCCGTAAAATTATCTATTAAATTCTTCTCCTTCATTTAATTTAATTTGCAGAGTTTTGCCAATCCAAAACTTTTGAAACTCATAAATTAAATAAATAAATAAAACTGAAAAAAAAACACTTTTAATCTTACTACAAGTTCAATAAAAACATACTAATTTTTATTTTTAAATATCAAGTTATAATTAATTTAATAGAAACATATTAGTACAAAATAATTTTTAAAAGTTTATTTTCTTAAACATAATTTTGTAACTAATTTAATAAAAATATATTAATACTGAAAAAATTGATTTTTTTCTTAAACATAATTTTATAATTAATTTATTAGATGAATATTAATAATAATAAAAGAAGTTTAAAGTTGTTTTACCCACTCGAAAAAATTATTATCCCCAATAAAAATAAATATGTATAAAATAAAATTAAAAATTCACTTGTTTAATACATAAGAAATATATAAATTTGGTAATAAAATGGAATGTGTGACGACGCACTAAACATAATAAGATAAAATTCAACCCTGGATTCTTCTCTTATCCGCAACAAAATTAAATGATGAAATTAATTAAACAAATTAGAAAAAGTAAAGTGCATTTGATATTACAATGTTATATATATAATTTAATTTTATCAAATTCTCATGATTAATTTATTATTTAATAATGTTGATGTATATTTTGATCATTATTATTTTTATAAAAATGAAATAATTTTAAGCAATAATCATCATTATGGTAATAATAATAATAAATAAAAAACTAGTGATAATGTAGAAGAGATAAAAAGTGATTATGTAGGGGTAACCTCAGGCACAGAAGCTGAGCCTCTGACTCAAACTTGACCCATCAATTTCCCCCTCTTCTATGTTCTGACATGACATCGGCATCCAAACCCAGCCAACCTCTGTCCCCTTTCAATTCCGTTTCTCTCTCCTCTCTCTATATTCACTCTCTCTCTTCCTCTCACTCTCACCCTTCCTTCATATGCTTCCTCAAAGGTAAATTCTGTAATATTTTTTAATTCTTATTCAGTAATTTTTTACAAAAGTAAAAAGAAAAATAATAATTAAAATTTCTTCTTCCTCTTATATCTTTCCTTTCTCCACAATCTTGCAGTGTATTTTGATCTTGCAGTTCATAGCAGTTTCGTTCTTCTCCTCTTCCTCTCTCTTATCTGTCTATCAGGTAACGCTCCCAGAAATAACTTTCCTCCTTTCTTATCATTCCTTCTACCAACTTCGCCTATTTGCGTTTTCAATTCATCAATCTTCGAAAACTTGTTTTTCTGTGTTGAAACACTGTCATTCTTTTCTTGGATTAGATAGAAAATTCTAGGGTTCTATGTAGCGGTTTTGCCGAATTTGGTTTGTCTTTTTTTCAGCCGGGCGATGATTGCCAAAACTTGGGTTTCGGTAATGTGTCTGCTTAGACCAAACTGAAGACAGCCATTACTTCCATCTTAAACTTTTTTGTAATGCGATTTATGCTATCTTAGACTTTAAGTTCAAGTTATATTACTTGCATGTATGCTCGGAGTGATGCATGTGATACATATGATATGAATATGATGCTCATTTGACATGTTTTTTATTTTCATGGAAATCTTAAATGGACATGAATTGTTGAATTGGTATTTATCAGTGTTTCACCCTAATATGTCAGGACTAGGTTGTATTTGTACTGTAGAATGAGTAGACCATCAACACGAGGTAAAAATAAAAGACACAGACAAGGGGATGATGGCAACGGGACTGTGGAAATATGGAGGTACACTCTCTACTCTTACTTTCTGATCAGTAAAATGAAAATTTATAATGCTAGCCTTTTTGGTTATTGATTGTTTTAAAATGTCTTTTGCATAGGAAAATTCACAATAGTGGTGTGGTAACTCATGATGATATGAATCAGTTATATATGATCTGGAAGCCAGTTTGTTCAGGATGTCGCGTCAATAGCAAAGACAACCCAAATTGCTTCTGTGCATTGGTTCCACCTCTAAATGGATCCCGAAAATCTGGCTTGTGGCAAAAGATGTCCGATTTTCTTGAAGGTCTTGGCCATGATCCGAATAAGGATCTACGGGCATCTGCTAATTCTCCTGCAGGTCTCACAAATCTTGGCGCAACATGCTATGCCAACAGTATACTTCAGTGTTTGTATATGAATCAATCTTTTCGAGAAGGCATCTTTTCTGTGGAACAAGATGTTTTACAACAACAGCCTGTGCTGGATCAGCTGACCCGACTTTTTGTGCAGTTGCATATTAGCAAAATGGCTTTTATAGATTCTTCTCCATTTGTAAGAACCCTGGAATTAGATAATGGAGTTCAGCAGGATAGCCACGAATTTCTAACTTTGCTTCTCTCTTTGCTCGAGGGTTGTCTTAGCCATTCCAAAGTGCCCAAGGCAAGAACAATAGTTCAAGATCTTTTCCGGGGAAGTGTGTCTCATGTGACAAAGTACGCATCATTATATTTATACAATCTATTTACTGATTGACAATTTTCTTTTCTTGTAAAATTCTACTTTATTAGTCTTTTATATATTTGTCAACTGTACTCTATTTTGCACCCTCTCACTCCTTAACCTAATAAACAATCATAAACTATGCTAAACATGTAATATGATTGTTTGTTTTTTAATCTTTACAAAATGTGTATTTGGTTGTATTTTCTGAGAAAGAATGTTTCTTATTTTGCCTTTGATTGTCTTGCATTAACATGCATGTTACCTACTTTAGTTTTGTATTACTGTTTGTTATTTTGTAATATACTTCAAGACAATTATTTTTTTCTTATAACTGGTCAGAATGCAGGAGCAACACCAGTGATTTGTGTCCATATGATCACAAATATGGTCTTTATGTTAAATTCTGTCCTTGCACTAGTGGTCTTGTTTATGAGTTATGAATATGATTCTCAAATATTTCTTATGATTTTATGTAGGTGCTCACAATGTGGAAGAGACTCTGAAGCTTCTTCCAAGATGGAAGATTTCTATGAACTGGAGTTGAATGTCAAAGGATTGAAAAGTTTAGATGAGAGCCTAGATGAATATCTCACTGTTGAGGAGCTTAATGGAGACAATCAATATTTTTGCGAGTCATGTAAAGGAAGAGTTGATGCTACTCGCAGCATCAAGCTGCGTACATTGCCCAAAATACTTAATTTTCAACTTAAACGTTACATCTTCCTTCCTAAGGTATTGATAGACTTGTGTTTTTATTTTTATTTTTATTGCAAGCATTGTTTCAACCAAGTTGTGTGCATTTTTCATTCTTTATAATTCTTATTTTTTGTTTCATTGTAGTTTTTTAAGCATGCAAGAGGACCCTGGTTTGATAAAAATAAGCAATAAGCATCTGACAAAGAGTGTTAAGAATTTTTTTATAAATAATATCTTATAAAAAATTAATAGTAATAAAAAATTATCTATCTGTTTGCATATCTTTATCAGCCTTGAAAGGGAAGGTAGGATACTATTCCTATGTATATTGCATGTAAAATTTCTGTCCTTTTAAGAAATTGTATTCCAGTGCACAAGTGTGCAGGAAATCTTTTTTATAAAATATTTTATCCTGATTACAAATATTAGATAAACTTAATTGGATAAAAAAATCTCTCTAACCCATGTCTTTTCATTTAAACCAGATATCTTGTTCTAAAAAGCTTTGGAAGTTCATTGGTTTGTTTTTTCTTGTTCTTAATATGCAATTTTGTTTTTAGTTTTTTGTCTTGATATCTTTTCCTTTTACTCTTGTACATCAATCACTTCTCTAATAAATTTTATACTTGATGAAAAGAAAATAAAAGAGGATTTTTTTTGAATGGTTTAGGAGTATTATTTTTTAATTGTTAATTTTTTAATATTGATTATTTTTTGAGTAAATTACACTCTCATCCCTTGAGAGATTGTTAAATTACAGTGTTCTTCCCTTAGTTTTGAAAAATTATGCTGATAGAAGTTATATTGAATTAAAATCCAGAAATACTAACCAGGAAACAAGAATGTCCTTGTGGTTATTAATTAATTTCTCAAATAGTGATAGCTCTAAACAAAATTAGTTTCAGGCATTTTTAGGAATTTGAATCCCCCACACAAAACAATATCATTGCATTATTTTACCCTATCTATCAATAACTTCCCTAATTAATAAACTCTGCTCAACTAATTGACAGCTGAATCCACTAACTATTACACATTATAATTTTTTCTTATTCTTTATTGGATACACACATTTAATAGAAGATTGTCTTGTTCTATCAATACTCTCCCTTTCAAGTGGGATCTTGCCCACAAGGTGGAATTGAGGAAACACTTGTTGAATCTCAGATGCTAACTCCCAACTATTCTCACATGGTGAAAGTTGTTGTCATTTGAGCAACACTTCTACATCTCCCTGAGCATTCTGTCTGCTACTGAAAACAACTTCTTGAAATCTTTGGAGCTCCCTGTCTTCAGTCAGAGCAGCAGGTAAACCTTGTTCTGATGACAAACCTCACAACATGCCACATAGTTCTTAATATCATTTTTATATCCATCCAAGATACTGCATTCACCACCCTTTTGTAAGTCCAAAAAAAAAACAAGAATGTCCTGCTATTGGAGAATCATGTAAATTCTTCAGAAGGATAAGAATTTGGTCAAGTTTAAAGGGAAGCAACAACTTTCCTTTAAATTATAGCTGATTTTTTCTTAACTCATAACCAATGTGATTCTCATTCTTTGTTACTAAATTCTGGTAAATCCAGAGATATAGATCTTTAATTAATTTAGAATACCATTCAGGGAAATTTTCACCATTCACCACTGATGTAGTCACTAATTATTTTGTTACAAAAACTAGGGTATGTTTGAAAATTTCCATTGCTTCTTCCTTCTTGTACCCCACCCTTATAATTCACACAACCCAATTCTTTTCTTCAATCCTCCTTGCTTTGTTCATAGCTTCTGATAGTTTGAGGTTTGCACAAGCTCAATTCTTCCCTTGCATCTCTCAGCCCATTCATTAAAGTTTCCAGCAAATACTGCTCTCTCAAACCTTGAGCAGAATATTTCTTGCATAAAGCTCTTAAGATTGGAGCTCTAATACCAGTTGATTGAACTGGAATCAGATCAGAATCTAGAAGTAGTAGTCAAAACAAGAATGTCTTTATTGTTATTAAAGAACTCCTCAAACAGTAACAGCTCTCAAAAGAATTAGTGCAGTATTTTGAGGAAGCTGAACCCTCCCACACAAAATTAAACAATTGTATTTTTCCATCCCAAACTGTTAACAACTTCCTCTATTAATAGTGTATGCTCATCTAACCGACAGCAAACTCCACTATTACATATTATATGGAGGTGTTAGGGAGGTGTAAATGTTGCAAATGTATGCCAATATGGCACTTCAAGAAGCAAGGTGCCTTTGCTTCATAGCGCGAAGCTTTATTTTGTCTTCTGATGTGTTTTAGCTGAAGGTATAAAAGTTTAGTGGCATGCATATTTCTGAGAAAAATTTACTTGGAGGGTCATTCATAGTTACTCAAAATTGCTGAGATCCATTTACATTCAGATGAAGCATAACACATTTTCATCTTGAGAAGGGGCATGATTTGCCTTGTTTCTTTCTTAAAATAGTGGTTTTCTAATGGTGTTTCTCTATGTGTGTTTGATTTTCTTTACGCTTCATTTGTGTTGACAGACTACAACAAAGAAGAAAGTTAATTCTGCTTTCTCATTTCCTGCTGAACTTGATATGCGGCATAGAATGTCGGAGTTGTCTGAGTTTGATTTGGTGTATGATCTGTCAGCTGTATTGATTCACAAGGGAACTGGTGCTAATAGTGGCCATTACATTGCACATATTAAGGATGTAAACACTGGGCAATGGTGGGAATTTGATGATGAGCATGTTACTAATTTGGGTTGTCATCCATTTGGTGAAGGGTCTTCAAATTCTACCTCTAAATCCATCAAGAATGAGGCAATTCATTCTGGAAGTTCTCAAGGGATGATAGCTGACAGTAATGGAAATGGTTTGAATGTCTCTCATTTGCAATCTTCACGTGTGGAGACATTTTTGTCTAGTGATGCGTACATGTTGATGTACCATCTTAAACATACGAAAAATGTGGGTGAAAGTGGGAGTGTAATTTGTGGAGCTAGGCATAATGAAAGAGAGAGTGTTGAAGTTGCTTTGCAAAATGGCACTTCTCTTCCATTTCATATTTATGATGAGATTCAAAATTTTAATGCCTCATATGATGAGGTTTGTCAGCAGTACAGCAAGATGAAAGAGTTCGAATTGGGTCGTATTACTGGGAGGAGACAGGAGGTTCGATCTGTTTTAGCTGAAGCTCCTGTTCAACCTTTGGAGCAACCATTTTACTGGATTTCTAGTGAATGGCTTCGCCAGTGGGCTGACAACATTGTTCCAATGTTAGTTCTTATTCCTTTCAAACAATTATTAGAGTAATGTTAATTGATGTATTTTTTAGGATGCTTACTTTTCAAGGTATATGCAGCCCTCTTGACAACTCGCCTGTTCAATGCTCACATGGGAAAGTCCCAGTTTCAAAGGTTACCTCAATGAAGCGGTTGTCTGCCAAAGCATGGGATATGTTGTTCTCCAAGGTAACTTTTTGTTAGTCAGCTGTTACATATTTTTTGTGGATTATTAATTTGTACTTGTGGTATAATACCATTACGGTTTGTTTGGTGTTGAAGATATGAATAGGGTTGAATCCAAGCATGATAAACTTAACCCTGTCAAATGATTGGTGTACCTCAGATAATTATATAACTCAATTGTGTTACCTTTTCCTGTATTTGATATGATAAAAATTATGTTCTCGTGACGAAATTACACTTTCATTAAAATTACATATAATATATTTTATTGCTTTCCAACTTGGTTTCTTCTTCTGAAGATAAGAAATACTTTGCATGGTTAGCAATGATTATGTCTTGGGAATGGTTAAAATTGACAAGAAGCTCTCTTTCAATCTATTTTTATATGTTGGGCTGGGCAATACTGATTCCAAAGTAGAAAAGAAAATTTACCAGATGTAGTGGCGATAAATCTAGTTCTATAAGTGAACTTTAGAAGTTGAGCGAGTAGTTGTGTTGACCATAAACACATTTCTTCCTGGTGATATCTGTAAGGAAACTATAGTCATATGGGGGCTGATGGAACAGAAACTTTCTTAGAAATGCTTATATGAGGAGGAAAATGCTGTGTATACTTAACTGAATTAATTACAGTTTCTGGTATAATTAACAGGAACTGCATACTCTGCTGGACAGATGTAAATAATGATGATTTTGCATTTGATGGTTTATTTGTGTATCTCTTCCATATTCTTGTTCCTATTGCTGCTTCCGCTCTCACCATTTGCGGTAATAATAATATTGATGATGTGTTCCCTTTATTGACTTTTAAAATTCAGTATGGTGGGGGCCCCGCATTATCTCATGATGACCACTGTTTGGATTGCCTGATTCATGGGGCTAAGACCGTGGTTTCAGCTGACTCCTACCGGGATAGAAGAGATTCAATGAAATCACTTGCACGGGATATTCTAGATGGAAACTGCCCGGATGGAAAGTTTTACATTTCCAGACAATGGTATGATAACAGTTTTCTCATGTCATTGCAATTGATACTGGGGATTTTGGGGTGACTGTGTTCTATTTCTTGGACATACTGAACTCTATGATCAGCTTTCATTGGCTCCAATTTCTTCTTCATTGTGCTATAGGCAACTTATAGTTCAATAGTTAGTCTATAAACATGATTTATGATCGTATGATCTATGCTGCTAACATCCCTAGTGGAATTTTTTTTTCACTAAACTAATAGGATGGTTTCAAAGTAATGGTTTATATCTTTTCATGGTGAGGAACATGCTTTTGTAGGTTGCAACAATGGTGGAAAAGGAAAGTTCTTGATGCTCCATCTGAAGCTGATGCTGGGCCAACAGCAGCCATTAGTTGTCCACATGATCAACTGCTGCCTGAGCAAGCTCCTGGTGCTAAGCGTGTGCTTATTCCTGAGAGTTTTTGGCTCTTCTTATATGAAGATGCGGTGTCTGTGAAACCTGGTGATCCTTTGGGTGGCCCAACATTTTCTTCAGATTCTGAACAGTGTTCCCTATGCAGTAATGAATTATCAGAAGTAGCATGCTTTGAGGACTCCTTGAGGTTTTATCATTCATTCATTGCCACTAATGCAGAGCATTATGCAGACAAATTTTAAACTGATTTCCTGTCTTTATGCTGCAGATTAGTTAAACAAAAGCAACGTCAGAATCATGAGAAATTGTTCCAGGCTAAAAGTCTGCCACTTTCTCTAAACTGCAAGTATTTCTTGGTGCCTTCATCTTGGATTTCAAAATGGAGAAATTACATCAATCCAACCCTGAAGAATTCAGATAAACCTGAAACTTTAGATGGGGCAATTGATTCATTGTTATGTGAAAAGGTACATGGTTACTTATCCTTGATTATCTGTCATATTTTGCAACTTTCTCCACAGTATGGATTATGTTTGTTTTAGTTACTAAATATGATTTTGACTGGTGTCTGGTTAAATTTGAGGAAAATAATTTTTGCAACTGTTAAGAGGAGATTTATTTCTAAAAGGTATCCTATCCAGTTTGCGATAGGGACTTTATTAGCAGAGATTACTCTTGAACGGACGGACTGATTTGGTCTTCACACTGATAAGCTTTTCATTTTTGCGAATTTAATCCTTAGGAAATTGGTATGATGAAATTTGTGTTTTTGTTTTGCATCAGCACTCACAGCTTCTTGAAAGACCTCCTGAATTGGTTTTCAGACGCGGTGCCATAATCCAGAAGGAGTCTTCTGTAAGTTGATTAAAGTAACTTTAATTTCTGTAATTTCTTCAAGCAATCCTAGTTTTTTTTTTCCTATTTGAGATGAACTCATAATCCAGAAGGAGTCTTCTGTAAGTTGATTAAAGTAACTTTAATTTCTGTAATTTCGTCAAGCAATCCTAGTTTTTTTTTTCCTATTTGAGATGAACTACATTCACTTTAGGATGATGGTTCATATTATGTGTTCTTGTCATTCATTTTTCTTCTTTCTCGTTTTTCACATTTCAATGGAATTAGTTTTAGTTACTTTGAAGTTCAATTTCCTTCGTCTATGTTAACCCAATCAATTTTGTGAGTTCTAGGTAGGTGGCTTAACCATTGTATCTGAGAATGATTGGAAACGCTTCTGTGAAGAATGGGGTGGTATTGAGACTAAAGGAATATCTGCAACTATTGATCATACTAGTAATCCAGACAATGTTTTGGCTGGATCCAGTGAAGAAATGCTGACATGCAAGGATCAGTTGGGCACAGCAGATAAAATGAATTATGAAAATGGAACTGGACTAGTCTTCATCAAGACTTGTCCTGAGGTAATCCAAAATTAGGCCTTAGTTGGGTAGCTATACAGATGGCCCCCATGTCCAATTGTTGCACATTAGTCATTTAGAAAATAAATCCTACATTCACAAGTTTTCATTAGAAAGCCAACAATTTGGCTTTCCTATTTTCCCCTCCAACTAGCTTCTTTCATCTCATTAATATCACAATAACTTTTTGTTTGTGAACATTTGATTCTTTAGGTGTTCCCCATTTGCCACATTATCCCATAATTCTATAATCTACTCTCGTCATTGCATTTTCGTTTTTAGTTTAGTTCATTCTTATATTCTTGTGCTAAATTATCTTTCTTTTATTGGATAATATATTTTAATCCTTGCTTGAGCTATAATTTTTCCAGGTTTGTGAAAATTGCATTGGAGAAAGAGAGAGCTGTGAGCTGATGCAGAAGCTTAATTATTCCAACGAGGACATATGTGTTATTCTTGTCCGTGGTAAGGAGGTACCAAGATCAATGTTAGAAGCTTCAAAGGGGTCTGTTGAAACAGATCGTCGAGTTTCCAAGCGCTCACGTAAGACTAAAAACGGGAGTTCAATTAGTCTAAAAGTTTCTGCTTCAACAACTTTATATCAGCTGAAAATGATGATATGGGAATCCTTTGGGGTAAGTCTAGCCTGTTATATGTATATTGCTTTACTGTGTTTAAATGTTGGAACTAAGCATGTACTGAAAATGGCTATAAGGAGTTTCCATAATAGTTGTGGGTCGTGTGCATAATATTTATTATAGATGTTAAATGGTTTCTTACCAAAGCATTAAACCATTCGTGTGCATAATAGTATTGAGTTTTTAGCAATGGAAATTGGAATTCCTGTAAATTTTAAAGAACATGTAAAGGCATTTAAATTCTAAACACTACCAATATGGATTATAAGTGAAGAAAGTGAGTAGAAGTAATAATTTAGTTAATCTTTTGACATGAACTGGATGAACATCTTTTGTCATAAGAGAGAACATTTGCTATAAAAGATAACAGCTTCTTGATATGTATATTTTTGTTCATGAATCTTATTAATGATAGTTGTCCTGTCAGGTTGTTAAGGAAAACCAAATACTGCATAAAGGTGATAGGATAATTGATAGTGATAATGAAGGTGCTACCCTCGTGGATGTGAACATATTTGCTGGAGATCAGCTTATAGTGAGAGACTCTGAGATCCACGAAAATCGAGATATTGCTGGTAAGCTATTTGCTAGTGGCAATCTGGTTCTTCATTCTATTATGTTTTTGTTAGTATGCGATACAGGGAGCATGGAAAATAATGTTTTTTATCTTTTAAAGTTGAAGTCTGAGTTGCATAATTACGCTAATCTTTTTGCAGATGAGCTTTGCGATGATAAAAAGGATCTGCAGCATACCGAGGAAGGGTTCCGTGGAACACTTCTTACAGCAAATGTTTCATCTCAGGTTGTTTAAGAACCGCACTTTCAGCAGCTGATATCTCTGTAACATCTTTTTGTTGCTGTTATCAAAAGAAAAGCTGGATGAAGTAGTGCGGAGCAGTACAACCATGTAAATCCATGTGCCTGGTGCTTTAAAACTGTCAACAGTTATTTTATCCTTAAAAGCCTGGGTAGAGGCAAATTTTGGAATGTATTAATGTTCTAGTAACTTATGGTACGTCTGTTATCTCCGTTTGAATCTCCGTTTAAAACAATTGTTGTTTTAGTTTACTTATTTATCATTAGTATCTTTCAGTTAAACATTTAGTCTGTGTCTTTTGTTCAATACATTATCCGAGTTTAAGAGTTATGAATTATTTAGTTATTTTTGGAGTTATATTAGTTTTAGATGGGAATTATTTATTATTTTTTATGTTCATTCAAATATTATGAATTATCTAATTATTTTTGGGATATATCAGTTTTAGATATAAATTATTTATTATTTTTTATCAATTGAAAAGAAAATTTGTGCTTATATGTTCACATTAAAAAATCATGAATTATTCAGATATTTCTGTATTCATAAAAATCTCCATATAAACTGAATATGAATATTAATAATATCTTAAATTTTCAATATAAATATGTAGATATCTCTATTTTTATATCTATTTTCCTTCTAATATTTCCTTTTAATATGATCAAATTATTAAAATTATATATATATATATATATATATATATATATATTCAGTTTTATAACTTTTCTTCGTTTTTTGTTTACATTCTCTATTTTCTTTTTTAAGAGTTTTAACTTGTTTCTGTTTTCTTTGTTTTTTTGTTTACTTGTTTACCATTTCTTTTTTCTTTTTTAAGAGATTGATTTATTATGAAATTCATTCAAATTTTTAAGATACTTTTTATCTTTTGTTTAAACATTTAAACTCTTTAATATTTTTATTTATTGTCTTTTTATGAGAATGTTTATAATTTCTTTTCACTTATTCTTAATTTTTGTTTCATTTAAAAAAATATATTTTGTAAAACAATTTTCATAATCTCTTTAATAGTTTAAAGAATTATTTTATTATTCTTTAAAGAACTCTAATGCATTTATTTGTCTTTTCTTTGTGATTTTATTCATTGGTTTATAAATAATTTGTAAAAGACACATTAAAATATTATGAATTATCTAATTATTTTTGTCCATATATCAATTTTAAACATGAACTATTTATTATTTTTTACTAACCAAAAAAAGCTATTCATATTAAAAAATTATAAATTATTTAGTCACTTTTGGATTACATGTTTTAGACATAAATTATTTATTATTTTATACCAACTCAAAAGATAATCTCGTGTTGTATGCTTACATTCTAAAATTATGAATTATCCACTTAATTTTGAGATTACATCAGTTTTAGACATGAAATATTTATTGCTTTTTACCAAGTGAAAAGAAAGCCTCATACGAATTATCCAATTATTATCAAATTGAGACATGAATTATTTACTATTTTTTACCAACTAAAAGGAGAACCTCATGTTTTGTATGCTTGCATTAAAAAATTATGAATTATCTAGTTATTTTTGGGATTACATCAGTTTTAGATATGAACTACTTATTAGTTTTTACCAAGTAAAAACAATCACAAACAAAAATTATAAATTATCTAGTTATTTTTTGGTTATATCAATTTTAGACATGAATTATTTATTATTTTTTACCAAATGAAAAGATAACCTCGTGTTTTATGCTTGCATTCGAAAATTCTGAATTATTTAGTTATTTTAGAGATTACATCAGTTTTAGGCATGAACTATTTATTATTTTTTACCAACTAAGAACCTCGTGTTGTATGCTTGCATTAAAAAATTATGAATTATTTAGTTAATTTTGGGGTTACATAAGTTTTAGACATGAACTATTTATTATTTTTTACTAACTGAAAATAGAACCTCATGTTCAATACTCACATTCAAAAATTATAGTCATGTATGGAGTTACATGAGTTTTGAAATTGAACTATATATTATTTTTAACAGCTGAATAGAGAACCTCGTGTTGTATGCTCATAATAAAAAATTATGAATTATCTAGTTATTATTTAGACTACATCTCTTTTGGACATAAGCTATTTATTATATTTTACCAATTGAAAAGAGAACCTCGTGTTCTATGCTTGCATTTAAAAATTATGAATTATGGAATTAATTTTGGGATTACATAAGTTTTAGACATAAACTATTTTTTTTACCAAGTCAAAAGAGAATCTCCTTTTATATGCTTGCATTAAAAAATTATGAAATATCTAGTTAATTTTTGAGTTACATCAATTTTAGACATGAACTATTTATTATTTTTTACTAGCTGAGAAGAGAATCTCGTTTTATATGCTTACATTCAAAAATTATGAATTATATAGTTATATTTGGGGTTACATATGTTTTATACATGAACTATTTATTATTTATTACCAACTGAAAAGGAAACCTGGTGTTGTATGTTCACGTTCAAAAAGTATGAATTATCTAGTTATTTTTGGAATTACATCACTTTTAGACAGGAAAGATTTCTTATTTTTTATCAACGGAAAAAAAACATCGTGTTTTATGCTTGCATCCAAAATTATGAATTATTTATTTAATTTTGGGGTTACATCAGTTTTAGACATGAACTATTTATTATTTTTTTACCAAGTGAAAGGAGAACTTCGTGTTATATGCTTGCATTCAAAAATTATGAATTATCGACTAAATTTTTGGTTTATATCAATTTTAGGTATGAACTATTTATTATTTTTTACCAACTGAAAAGAGACGCTCGTGTTGAATGCTCGCATTAAAAAATTATGAATTATCTAATTATTTTTGGGTTACATGATTTTTGAACATGAACTACTTATTTTTTACTAACTAAAAAGGGAATCTCGTGTTGTATCTAGCATTCAAAAATTATGAATTATTTAGTGATTTTTGGGGTTACATCACTTTTAGACATACTATGTATTATTTATTACCAACTACAATGAGAACTTTGTGTTGTATGCTCGCATTAAAAAATTATAAATTATTTAGTTATTTTTGTGGTTACATAAGTTTTAGACATTAAATATTTATTATTTTCTACGAAGGGGAAGAGGACCTCGAGTTATATGATTGAATTAAAAAATTATGAATTATCTGGTTAACTTTGAGGTAGTTTTAGATATTAACTAATTTTTTTTTTACAAAGTGAAAAGAGAATCTCGTTTTGTATGCTTGCATTAAACAATTATGAATTATTTAGTTAATTTTGGGATTATATCCCTTTAAGACATGAACTATTTATTATTTTTTACCAAGTGAAAAAGAGAACATTGTTTTGTATGCTTGCATTAAAAAATTATAAATTATCTAATTATTTTTGGTTTACATAAGTTTTAGACATGAACTATTTATTATTTTTGATCAACTGAAAAGAGAACCACATGGTTAATGATTGCATTAAAAAAATATGAAATATCTTGTTCTTTTTGGGTTACATTGGTTTTAGACATGAACTATTTTTTAAAAATTATCAGTTATTTTTGGGTTACATCAATTTTAGACATGAACTATTTATTGTTTTTTACTAATTGAAAAGAGAACCTCGTGTTATAGGCTTACATTAAAAAATTATGAATTATCTAGTTATTTTTTGGTTACATAACTATTTATTATCTTTTTCCAAGATAAAATAAACCTCATATGAATTATCTAGTTACTTTTGCTGTTACATTTAGACATGAACTATTTATTATTTTTTATCAACTGAAATAGAAACTGGTGTTGTATGCATACATTCAAAAATTATAAATTATCTAGTTAATTTTGAGGTTACATCAGTTTTAGACATGAACTATTTATTATTTTTTATCCAGGGAAAAGAGAACCTCGTTTTATGTGCTTGCATTCAAATATTATGAATTATCTAGTTATTTTTGGGATTACATAAATTTTAGACATGAATTATTTATTATTTTTTACCTGAAAAGAGAACATCGTGTTAAATGATTGCATTAAAAAATTATGAATTATCTAGTTCTGTTTTGGGTTACATGAGTTTTAGACATGAACTATTTATTGTTTTCACTAACTCTAAAGTGAATATCGTGTTGTATGCTCACATTCAAAAATTATGAATTATCTAGTTATTTTTGGGCTTACATCAGGTTTATAGATCAACTATTTATTACTTTTTTACCAACTGAAAATAGAACCTCGTGTTGAATGCTCGCATTTAAAAATGATCAATTAACTAGTTATTTTTACGGTTATATCACTTCTAGACATGAATTATTTTTTATTTTTTACGGTTATATCTAATTAATTTTAGGGTTACATCAATTTTAGACATGAACTATTTATTTTTCTTTACCAAGTGAAAAGAAACCTGGTTTTGTATGTTTGCCTTAAAAAAATTATGAATTATCTATTATTTTTTGGAGTGACATTAGCTTTTTTAGACATGAACTATTTATTATTTTTTACTAATCGAAAAAGAGAACCTGATATTGTATGATTGCTTTTAAAAATTATGAATTATTTAATTATTTTTAGGTTACATCAGTTTTTGACATAAACTATTTATTAGTTTTTACCAATTGAGAAGAGAACATTGTTTTGTATACTTTCATTCAAAAATTTTGAATTATCTAATTAATTTTGGAGTTACATGAGTTTAAAAATGAACTATTTATTATTTTTTTTTCAACTGAAAAGAGAACCTGGTTTTGTATGATTACATTAAAAAAATATGAATTATTTTGTTATTTTTGGGTTACATTAGTTTTAGACCTGAATTATTTATTATTTTTTATCAAGTGAAAAGAAAATATTGTATTGTATGCTCAGGAATGATGAATTATAGAATTATTTTTGGAGTTATATCAATTTTAGACTAATTATTTATTATTTTTTACTAACTGAAAAAGATAATCTCGTATTGTATTTTATTTGCTAATCCTTTTGTTTAATCCTAAAAAGATAGAAATACATATGTGGACTTCCTTTTTCGAATTATATTAATATTTCACTCCTACAATTCTTTATCCGTTCGGATAAGAACACAGGAGAAGAATTGAAAGGTATTCACATACTTATTCACCCTCTTTCTTCTTTTTGTTTAGTCCAATGAACCCCTCTTTTCTTTATTTATTTTAAGATAATTTTTTGAAAGTGTTCAAACTAGATAGATTTTGCAATTGATAAATGAACTGGTATCTAATTCTAAGAAGTATCATTCTTTTAGGGAATCTCGATTAATAGAATCTCCCGCTCCCCGTATTATTTCAAGACGTTTAGTATATGGGCCTCTCCAAACAGGACTTATTGCTATTGATTCGATGATCCCCATAGGACGGGGCCAGCGAGAATTAATTATTGGAGACAGACAAACAGGTAAAACAACAGTAACCACAGATACAATTCTCAATAAAAAAATTATGAATTATCTAATATTTTTTAGATTACATTAATTTTATACATGAATTGTTTATTATTTTTTTACCACCTAAAAAAGAGAACATTGATTTGCTTGTTTTATTGTTAGGCTATATAATATTAAAATCACAGAAGGAGTAAATGTTATCCAATTTTTATCAATTAGACACCTTTCATCAAATATTAATGGTTGTTAGTTTGCAATCTATAGAGGTTATGACGGGTATTATAATGACCTTCTATTTTCACTTTGGTTAATAAACACCTTCTAACACAATTAACCATTAGATGACAAATAAATCATCCTGGCTATTATGAATATTAATAATATCTTAATTTTTCAATATAAATATGTAGATATCTCTATTTTTATATCTTTTTTAATTCTTCTAATATAAATACCTAGATATCTCTATTTTCATTACATATTTGTTTTATTTTATTCATTAGTTTATCAAATAATTTATAAAAGACACATTTAATTAGTTTTACTTTTTTAAATATTTTTATTTATTATTTATTTTAATAATGTAAAATGCTGTTTTAATATTTTTATATAATTATTTTTATTTTTTAATTTATTATCATAAGTGTAATTTTGTACAATAAATTTTTTTATTGTAATATAATAACTTTATGTGAACTGTTATATGAGATTATTTATTTTTGTATGATTTTGTTTAAGTGATATATTACCATTTATATTAGTGTATAATAGAGTTTTAAAAATAGAAGTAAAGAAACAATTGAAATAATTTAGCTAGAATACTTTTTTCTTTTATAATTCTTTAAAAATAATTTTAAATTTTATCAATTTTATTTCATTTAATTTTGTAAATTTAATAAATATTTTAGTTCTAAAAAATTTTATTAAGTACTTTAATTTAAAATGTATATAATTATAATTTTTTAAAATATTTGATAATGAGTAAATTAAAATATTTTATATTTATATTAAAATTTGAAAATATTATGTTTTCTTTATATTTTTATTATTTTATAAAAACTAATTAATTAATATTAAAATTGAATATGGTCGTCATTACTGTCATTATCACTCTTATCCGTTGTTGCAGATGAGATGAAGAGGAAGAGAACATAGTAAAAAAAGAAAAAAAAAAAACAAACTAACTAATTCTAAAAGATTTTTCCGAAACATATAATATAAGTGTTTTGGAAAACTGATTTCAACAATTCAAAACCTTATTCCGAAAATCTCATTCTGACAAATATATTTTATATGCTTAAGAAATTCTGTTTTGAAAATCATATTCTTAAAATTTTGTTCAGAAAAATCTTTTCTTAAAAATGTTCCAAAAATTATTTTCTGAAAATTTGTTTCAGAAATTCCTGAAAGAGAAAGGTTTCCAAAATATGTAATGCAGAAGTCATTTTTTCCAAAAGATAAAATGGTTGTTTTGAAAATTAAAACCACTGATAAAGTAAGATAGAATTAAAGTTATGAAGTAATGGGTTTCAGTACTACAGTAAGTACAAAGGACTCAGCACATTCTACCAGCCAGATGACAAATAAATCTCAGTGGGTATTTTCTGAATTTATCTCTGTTTGAAAAAAAAATCATATTAACAGGATATAAATATCAATAATATCTGAAATTTTCAATTACGGAAATAATATATATATATATATATATATATATATATATATATATATATATATTAAGTTTTATAACTTTTCTTTGTTTTTCACTTATATTTCTTTTTCTCTGTGATTTGATTTACCATGAAATTTATTTATATCTTTAAAATATTTTTATTAGTGTAATTTTTATAATTTAAAATACTGATTGATATTTTTATTTTTTAACTTATCATCATAAGTGTAATTTTTTCACTATATTTATACAACAAAAATTTTATTATTATAATATAATAATTTAAATAATTACTATATGTAAGGACATGTGTATGCACTGGATTAGACCGTTTGGTTTTCAGAGTAATATATAAATGAAAGTTTCAAATTTTGATCCATTCTCAGTATACACTCTCTCTCTCCAAAATTCTGATCTCTTTTCTCCTTCTTCTCTCTACAAATTCTAATCAGTTGATCATCTGCTTTTCGTTCAGGAGGAGTTTGAGTGATCCTAAAGTTGATGGCTTTCTTGTCAATCAATTAGCTCAGTGATTTGAGTCAGTAAGTTCCATCTTCTCTTCTTAGTGTTTAATTTTCTGGTGCATGTAAAGGAAATCTCATTGTATGTGTTCATCCGCTTCTTAATCTAATTGAGTTATAAAAGGAAGAATTGTCATGTGTGCACAAGTCCCTTGAGAGACGATACTTTTACTTATTCACTGTATTACTTGGAACGATTTGGTATACTTGCCAAAAAGTTATCAAATTCGGTGATCATTACTGTCATTATGAAGAGTAATCCGTCATTGCAGTGAAGAATAAGAGAACATTGACAAAAATTAATTAAAAAAAAAAAAACTCATTCCAATTTTTTTTTCCTATCCATATTTTATATAAGTGTTTTGGAAAACACATTTCAACATTATATACATTTTGAGAACTTATTCCAAAAATCTCTTTTTTGAAATTATACTCCAGAATATAGTTTATATGCTTTAGAATTTCTGTTTTGAAAATCATATTCTTAAAATTTTTTTCCGAAAAAGCTCACCTTAAAAATGTTTGAAAAATTGTTTCCAAAATTCCGAAAGCAGTTTTCAAAATATGTAATGCAGAAGTCATTTTTTCCAAAAGATGAAATGGTTGTTACGAAAATTTGAGGGTGTGCGAACGTTTAAGTGCTTAAAATGATACACAGCGACATCAAAAATTTCTAGTTCTGTCTGCGCCATCGTGATCGTTGTGTTGAATTATCACCAGCTGTTGATGATAATTGTTTGTGAGAAAAATCTCATTAGAAATTAAAAACACTTGTTAATGAATGTCATGGTTTAACGGAGACATAACCTGGATTGTATTTAATAAAAAATAACATAAATAATGCGGATGGCTATAAAACTACTTACACTAATAAGAATAGTAGCAAACAAAAAATAGCTTATTGTACAACAAAATTTCCCATAATGAATTGAAACGAAGAGATGAGATGCTTGCTTCAAAAACCTTTGTATTCAGCCGTGCCTGAATCTTGAAATACACTTTCCAGCCTTGCTAAAACTAAAATACTACAGAATACATCATGGGGCTCTCTTCTAAAGCCCGACCCAGTATGAACGTCCATTGCTATTGTGAATTGGAGACGACGAAGGAGAAGTAACACCCCACTCATACCACACCTGTTTCAGATTCCAAAAGAAATCAGATGACTATGGGAACACAAGAAAAACTACGAAACGTCAGAAGTAGCATGTGAAATAGTTTTAACCTTGGTAGAACCACAACAGCGCCAAAAATGAACTTCAAGAGTAGAACCAGGGCCTACACAAATGGGTGCCCTTAATGGGAAAAATATTGAAAACCTGCACAAGACGGGCCAAGAGAAAGACACAGTTATTACACTGTTATCACTTTGAGAATCAGCATAAAAATTAGTATCAACAGCTAAGTACCATCGCAATATTAACATATACAATTAAATAACAATCCATGAAATCACAACATATTTTCGTCCAAGAAAATCATCTTATATAGTGTCCATTCAAATTAACAAATTACATCAAGTAAAACAAACCAAAACATTATACAAAGAATAACAGAGTTTCAAGGTTGCAACAGACCGGACGTAGAATGGATTAAAAAATTGGTCAAATTTTCTTAATTGAGGTGCTTATCTTGTTTACTTTGATCTTTACTATGTGTGTTCTTTAGCAGGATATATTATCCTTTCATATTTTTCTTTCCGTTTTGCTACTCCAATATAATTACTTCTCAACATGGAACAAAGCAAACAGAAAATTTTTCAATACCAACTGAACATGTTTGGTGTTGCTGTTGAAGGTTCAATTCCAAGATGCACATCCTTATAAAGTGTTGCATCAAAGTAACCAGCAAATCCTGTAATCAAGGAGAACACAACATCAATCTTAGATACAAAAATTCCCAAAATTGGATTCTGAAAATTTGAAACAATAGAAACATATCACACACCGTGTATCATTGCAGATCCAGTGTCACTTGGAATCTCAAAACTCAACTTTTTATAACGCTGATTGCTTTCATTTTCAGAGCGTTTTGGATGAGTAAATGTAAAAACCTACGTATAGATCAAGAAAATGAGTATAAGAAAGTACTGTAAAATTCACTAAAGGAAAAAATCAGTAGTATAGTGATATCTGAAACAATGCAAGGCCTTAATCAACATATAGATCAGTATCAGTTGGCGTATATTCAAGTAAAAAAAATACAAATACTGTATGAAGAAACTCACAGGTTGAGATGGTGAAAGTCTGGCAACATTGTGTAGTTTCACAACATAAGCAGTTTCAAAATGAACAAGATCTTTATGCGCCTTAACCTGAAATACAACCACAAGACAATAATATGAAGTGCCAACTTTCTAAATGTCAATTAGACACAAGAATTGGAAACTACAAGATATATACATCATTATACAACTTCGAAGCTGTCACTGGTTGGAGGAAACTTGTATACCTGAAAAAAAATTCGAAAATACATAAATTAATCACTAAGGACCCCTTGAAACACTCAATTTATACTAAAAAACACAAGTGAAACTCCATGATTGGCAAATTTATTAGCCTCAACAGATTAAAATGATTAGCAGAAACATCTATCAAATGGCACATTCAGACCCTGAAATTGTTTTGCACTGTCACAAATCGTGCCTAAAAGTGGAGGACAAAACAAAGAAAAAGCATTTGTGGGGCATTATGACGCCCTAAAAATTTTCAGACTTATTGTTATCGAGTTCTCTTTAATTCCAAGATTTAAAATGACAAGAAGAAACTTCAGGAACTAATTTGACCATCTACTCAAAATAAACTGTCCAAACCAGTTATAAAGTAAAGACACCTGGCACGAAAGATAAATCAGTAATAACAACTGGAGTGGAAGCAAGTTACATACGAAGATGGTATTGAAATTCCATCTTGCTTGAGAAACCTTTGGGCTCCATCGAGGCACTCGGGAGAAAGCTCATTGTCGCCAAAAGAACCTAGCAATTCACTAACCTAAATTCAAAAGAAGAACAATCAGACACTGGAATATGCACAGTAAAAGTCAAACGATTGAGTAGTGAGCATTCAAAATATACCAATATGTCAGCTTTTTCAGTGGCATTCCAATGTCGCATGTCACTTGAGACTATGGTGACAATGTCCTCCCAACCTTCTAACTTGACCAATGCCTGTTCCAACAATAAAGTGACATGGGGTATCATTCAAAAATAGAAGTCTTGTTCCCAAAAAATAAGAAAAACTTTCACGAAGAAGATAATCTAAAACAATAGGCACAGAAAAGGCAAAATAACTTAAAAAACGCACAAAAACATGAAAGACAATTGCAGGATTTAAAAAAAAAAAAGAGCATCAACCCTCAACCCAAAAAAAAGAAGAGCCAAAAACAATGAGATATGACACATTCAAGCCCGTAATAAATATTCTACAAATTCCAAAACTTGATGATAATTACGTCATGTATTTGAATTTAGCAAATACAGCAAAAAACAAATGACATTAGCACATGAATTCATGGAATCAGCATATATGTTGAAAATCCAGAACTTACATGCAGGGTAACAACTGCATTTGGATTCTTTTCAACAGCATAAACTTTGAGCCTCCGCCCAGTTTCTTCCGCGGCCTACATGTGAATATGACAAATATCATAAGGAATAGGATATAACAAACAATATGCAAAAATGCATCAATGTAAGTAAGGGACAAAATCACACCTGCAATGACGCTCGCACAAGAGGCCCACGCCCTGCCCCAACAACCATCAATACCTAGACACAGGAAATAAAAATAATAACCTTCAGGTCGCTGCTGGTGTATGTATCAAACTCACAATTTATCAAAATTAAAAAATAAAGACACACTGACAAGAAAACTTGAAAAAAAAAAAACATTACAATGATTTTAGCAGATGCCTCTTCATCAGGAACCCTGTCCAATAATGCTTTACTGACTGCTCGTTGATACTGTCAAAAGGAGTGTTGACTTTTAGTTTACATGTAGGAAAGAAACCAAAAACATAATACATGGCCTTAGGTGACACAAAAATAGCAAGTGCAAAGGCCATTTTAAATCATGTATTGACAAAGCACAAACATCTTTGTAAGCCTATGCCAACCAGAATACAACACATAAATCAGACTCCTTCTATTAGATATACCTTCTTTTCCTTTCCTTCTATTAATTGAAAATATAAATATAAATAAAATACAATTCATATAATCACAACTTCCAAAAGAAAAAAAACATCTTTGGATGAAGAATAGGATAGGCCATTTCATGATGCGAGATAAACAGAAGTTCTATAACTAATCAACTTCGATGTCCAATAAGTACTCAGGCAGAAAAATTGCTAAACAAGTACGATTGAAGGGGACCCAGCCAAGGGGACCAGAAAATATATTCATCAAATAGATACATTCAGTTAAGAATATCATGCATACACTGTCATACCTGAACGTATTTAACTGCATCTTTCTCAAAAGTCTCATAAGTCTGAGCTTCTAAATTATCCATCAAAGGCTGAAAAATTATAAAACATTCAAAAATCATTTATCTGAAAGTGCAGAATAATAAGATAGTAACAAGTCAATAACCACATAGAAAATAAGGGAGTGCAAAAAATGCTTACTTGCAAGGGTGACTGTAAAAAATCCCTGTAACCAAGCTGGCATAAGATGCTGAGAGGGTCAAGAGGAATACAATAGCATACGATGCTATGCCTTAAATTCAAAATATTTCAAGATAGATACCTCAAAACGTTCTTGCTCAGGAAGAGGATCCATTCTTTGGTATAGATATCCAACATAGTCCAGATAGGGCCGCAAGGGATGTCTTTGTGAATCTGAGAAGCAAAATTACGGAGTTTAAACAGAAGGATTCTGGCAAAGGGCTACAAATATGAAGAATCAATGGAGCACTAAATAACAGCTTCCTGTCCCTACATGAAGGTACAAAGTGATGCATGTGGACGAGCACAAATAATGGAAGAAAAGATTTGTAAATATGTGGTATTATATAGAAAATAGTTGTTGTTCTATTAACCTAAATGCAAGAAAAATAGAAGTGGGTTCATATCAGGAAAACATTGAAGAACAAGTTTAATGTGAAGAATAAGACAGTCTAATTATTGATCTTCAAAATTAAGATAGCAAAGTCTATAAACCAAGAAAGGTACTTACTTATATCAGAAGTTTCATTTGCATCCATACTTGCTTTTGGATGAACAGAATTTCCAGATATAATGATCTACAAAATTGTTTCAAATTAGCTCAGTACCCTTTTGAACTTAAATTACGCTTCTTTTAATCAATCAAGCAGCAATGCAGTATCCAGCGGAAAAAACACGATAATATTGTCTCAGCAAGATAGTATAAATCATTGCAAAAATAGTGTCTTTATATTTACAATACAATACTATTAAAAGAATTTAAATGGTGCACCTGAATAGAATGGTTAAAAAAACCGGATATTAACCTCTGGTGACGCTTGGAGAGGCATGGACATCCATGAGAATTAGTTAGGAAGCACTGGAAAGATTCCAATCCAAACCGTTATGATCTATACTAATCAAAGAAACAACACTGTTTGAAAAAACACAAGTTATCCTTACATCAGTATTTAATATAGCTGCTCTAACAGGCTCCCCAAACCAACGTCCAAGTGAATTTGTGGAAGGAAGAGTACTCCTAATGAAAAAATTTCCATGAAAAATTAATAAGATTCATGAAATCAAATAAACTCACAAAAATATAAAACATAGGAAATAGGAATATAAAGCAAGTAACAAAATCCAAAATCAGAGTAAAATGTACAAGTGAGGAATGCTAGCAACACTATCTTAAACACCAAAATGTATGACTTCCAACAAGTTCCAATCTATAGCAAAAACAATGTTGCTAGGGTTCCTCAAATATAATAGAGGAAAGGATTAAAGTGTAGACTACTCACAAAATATCAAGTGCAACTGACAGTTGACTATGATGCTCGCACAACAGACGAAACGAATTCCAAGATTCCCATGAGTCATCCTAAAAGTCAATCACAAAGTTGAAAAATTTAACACAAAATCCAATTTTTAACACCTAGAAGCTTAAAATTTCATGCACCGGTCATTCAACTCATTTAATCATCAGCAAATACAGGTTAAACAAAAATAAAAATATATCAACAACCACCATATAAATATTGAGGATCGTGTTACGAATCAACAAATTCACTATCAAGCAGTTTGACTCTAGAAGTAATAATAGTCCTTTAATCAAGAATTTAAAAATCAAGATAAAGTTCAATTTACATTTAAAAAAAATACTTAGAAGTTATTAACACAAATAAAAAACTCTAACCAAACTCCCAAGTTTGAAATTAGCATTAAAAAATGTACCGGGCAAATCAAACAAAAGTAACAAAGTAAATACAAAACTTGCATTTTACAGTGAAAACTACAAGTAAACCCAAAATCATAAACTTAATGGAGGAATTGAGTTTAACCATTATGTCATAGCTCACTTGCGACTTGTGTCCTGGGATAACATACTTTGATAATCAAAAGCATGACCAGTAGTAATCAAACCAAGTACCCACCAAACATGCAACAATATCAATAAAAAATTCTAATTTTACAGCCAAAACCATGTTTAAGCCAAGATCAGTTTTACAACTTAGTCAGAGCATATGGGTCAATTGTTTATATAAAGAGCAGGGAGGAAGGGGGTGCATGCTTGTATACAGAGCAAGTCACGACAGATATATGATACAACATAGCTGTAATAGAAGACAAGACCCTCACAACATTAATGTGCATATCTACTCACCAAAGTAACAGATTTTTCATCCATAGAGTCAACATCAGGTTTAACTAATGGAATCCTCAGCCACAACTGCAATAGAGTCACAGAAGATTGGAGAAAATGACATTCATGAAATAATCAAGAGACAAATAAACCAGACATTAAAGTGGAACACATAGTCGCACCTGAATATTATTTGCACCCTGTAAGATTTGATTTACACATCTAGCATAGTTAGCACAAGAAGTTCCCTTGGGAGCAGGAAGTAGGCAGGCCTGCAAAATTTTAAAAGGAATTATTCAGAAAAACCCTGCATCAACACCGTAGTTCTACACAGATACTGAAATTTCACTCGGCCATGACTCGGGGCTGCAAATTATTCTGCTCAGTCACATGCCACAGGGGTTTTCTTACTGGTCTATAATGTATTCTAAAATTTATCTAGATAAATTTCGGTAAAAAAGTTTGATCAAATATTACATGATATATCATTAAATGCATCTTTTCTTTCACATTCTTTCATTTAAAAAATTAAAATGGGATATTAATAGAAATGTATTAATACCCAAAGTAATACATACACACACACACACTCTTGCCATATCCACACCCTATTTTTTTTAAAAATTGTCTTACTCCATGTACATACTTCAAACTGGTAGAGTACAAAGCCAGGTACCATAACCATATCCATGCAACATAGGAGAAATAGAGATATCACAGATAATCAAAATTGTTAAAGCTTGAAAGAAAATCATTTTGTGTGAAAGTAAATAACCATTAAGTTCTGTGTGATTCTAAGAGAATAATCGAAAAAACCCAAGCAGTGAACAAAAGTGGAATTACTGATCTAAAGCAATCAAAGTAACAATATTTGAAATTTGGAGTTTTGTCAATTTGGTTATACCAAAGCAAACCTGTAAAGAGAGATGAGAAGCCCAGGCAACTTCTTGTTTAAGTGTAGTTTCAGAATCTATCCTGAGGGTTTCATCCTCTGAATCCAGGTCTATCCATGAGCTAATTTTTCCTGATTACAATGCAGTAAACAGGTGAGAACATACATATGGATATGAATACAACAGTATCAATGAAGTCTAGAGAATCTACTAATTACCAAAAGATTTTAAAAACCAAAAGAACAAACGGAAGATAACTAGGCTCTACAAATCTATTACATACCATATACATCCTTTATAATTAAATATGAATGTATAAATGGAACTCTCAAAAACAAAAATTGAATACAACCTTCTAAAAATTGTAGTAAAAAAATAATCACAATAGCACAGACATACACCAGGAGCACAATAAGATTTCCACATTGATGACACAATAAGCTGAATATCATGTTTTAGCTTTGTGTTATGTGATATCTATTCATATAAGAAATTGTCCTGGCCTTGACAGAGTGAAAGGTGTTTAAGGAATAAAAAGGAACATATTCCACTATGTAATGGCAATACAAAAAATAGACTAAGAATAAAATTTATTTTGGTTCAGGAATTTCAAACTTGAAACTCTAAAAAATTCACCAATAAACCAATGTGCTTTCAATCCAAGATATGAAAAGGGATGAAGGTAGATTAGATTTCGTTATAAATATGCAAAGTTCATAATTACAATTAAAAATGAAAATTTTAATAATAATAGGTAATTCATACCCACTACATGACTACTCCATTGGGATGGACTCAAGACCAAATCTGACCCAGCAAATGGCAGAACACCAGACCCCAAAACATCCTTTTGCATTAAACTTGGTCGATAAGAAGGATCCATCTGAATCGTATGGTAAAATCATATAAGATAAACAGGAAGTAGGAAACTACATAAACAGAAGGATCATTTATCATCACATAAAGCTGTACTTCAACAATGTATATGTTGTTAATAGGTGAGAACATGTATAAAAAAGTGTCAGCAGTATCAAGATAGACTACACACGCTAAATAAATCATATGAAAGGAAATCAAATGTTCATTAAGAAGCATTGTTTTAAAACCAGTTACGCATCAATTTTTTTGACATCGCAGGAAATTGCAAAAAAAAATGCAGATGATGTGGTCACATTGTGTTCTATTTGAAGAAATCTAAAAAAACCTAACACTGCAGCCAAAATCAAAGATGAGTCAAGTTTTTTATATAACTTTCATAATATCCTAAGTCCCTCCAGTGCGCACGGGTTCAGAACTTCATCAAAAGCCCATGCAAGGTTTCAACAATGTAGTCTAAAAGGCTCTTAATTGAAACCACATTGAAACAGCTTCACAAGTAAACCTTCAGACATTGTTAATTTGGGTAAGCTTACTGACCAGACATATATAAAATGCAACAAAAAGCCGCCCGACATGACTGGCTAATTAGCTACCACAGCAGCAAACAAAACGCACCTAACACCATTACAACCTTACTAGTCCATTCAAACATTGATAATAGGAAGTTTAAAATTTAAGCAAAGCATGGCAAACTAATACCAAGGGAGATTTTAACTTTGGAAGGTACGACTAAAACAGGCGTTATGAAATGTAGTTCGGTAGAGCCACACAATGAATCCCCAAAAGGCTCGCTGGTGGAGCTGTTTCACTGTAAAAGGCCCCGTGGAGCAATTCATTTAGGTGAGCTTACTGACCAGTCACACACAAAAGGCGCAACAGAAAGTTGCAGTGTGAGTGGCTAATTGGCCACCATTAATAATCTAAATTCACTACAGTGCACACTTTCACTTCACTCGCCACGTGAATACAACGCACAACACGAACACTATAATCTTCACTTCGCTGATTTGTGATGACAATATATTACAGTGCATCAAGAGATGAAGGAGACGAACCAGAGGAGCAACAACAAAATCGAAGCTTCCAGAATAGAGGTTGAAGTGGAGGACATGTGGCATGTCATCGTTGAAATCGGTCTCCACGCCGCAGTAGCGAGACTCGCTCTTATCCCCTGACCTTTCTCCGAGAGGCATTTTCGCTTATTCCACAATCTCTTACACCGATAGTTTGGGGCCGTATGTATAATGAGGTCAAGCGATTTCGAGCATGGTGTATGTGTGAGTTCGGAGAGCAGTGGTGAAGGGTTTTGGTAGGGTTTTGGTTGGGTTTTGTAGAAGAAGTCGTTACTGTCATCTAACCCTAGGGTTTGGTTTTCGGGTACAATGGGTGGGCTTTTTGGAGCTACAGCAAGTGATGAGTATTACTTTGTGGCAACTTCTTATCTGCACCTCCAATGTTTTCTTCTTGCACCTCATTTCCTCGATAAAATTACTTAATTATTCTTTATTTAAAACCTTGATATTAATTTTCCCCTGTGCCGCACCTCTTTCACTCTGCAATTCCTTCGTCTCTTCCTGGAACTCCATTGTTTCCATTTTCCAGAGCTTCAACCGGTGCACCTTCATAGATTCCTCACAATCATGTCATAGGTGTTGCATATCATAGTTCCTCAAGCCTAATAGTCCTTCGAAAGGAATAAGTGCTATAAGCCAGCGCCTCACCAAATCAAGCAATGAGTGCAAATTCAAAGATGTCAAAGGCAAAGCTATCGAGATTTTTTAAATAAAAAATTTACAAGCATGACTTTGGCTATAACATCTGAGGTTCTTGTACTATCTACAAAATCATCACAAACTACTACCACATTTGTAGTTAATTTTCAACAATATCCAAGATCGCAACAAGCCATGCACCTTGTGTGTGTAAGAAGCATTATGAATTCTACCATAAGTTGATTTTTTTTATTCTACAATCCAAAATATAATTTTCATTTTAGATTCTATAATTTAAAATATAATTTACATTTCAAATTATATAATTTTAAATATAATTTATATTTTGAATTATAATTTATGTTACGTATTATACAAATAATACAAATTTGCATTATGAATTCTATTGTTATTATGGGCAGCGTCGGAATGTCTTCTGAAGGCACCTTCTTCCCGGCTTGGACAAGGAGAAAAGAGAAGACAACGCAACTGGATGATGAAACGGACAACTTTGAATGTTTTGGATTAAGGATCTAAATTCTGCCGAAACATGTATAATTTATAATTGAAATAAAAAATTACTAGAGTTTGTAAAATTAATGTTTTTAAATTTAAGATTATGTAATGGAAAATATTTACGAATTACACGTTTGAAACTATAATAATAAAGATATAACTAAGATTTTTTAAAACTGTAAAGGTGTAAATAAAACATGTGTTGGGTTGATCTTAACTCCACTTAAAAGTAGGTTCTATTTTATTTAGCCATTCAACTGGGGCTATTTTAAAGTCATAATCCTAAAAGCTCAATGTAAAGTTAGTTGAGATGGGTTAACCCATAATACTAATTTAGTTTTTCAAATTCTTCCATAATACTTTTAAGTGAAACAGTAACATGTCTAGTTAAAAATTAATTGTACATATAATAGTATAATATGTAAAATTTAATAATAGTGTTTTAAGTAAACAATCAATCTAAATAAACACAAAGATTTTTAGTATAATTAATATAAAAGATTAACCATTTTTTTCATTTTTTTCATTATGTTAATTAACTGTCATTACATCATATTGTAACATATTATTTATGTATATATAATATATGTTACCTTGAAGTGATTTTGACGATGATGCAAGTGAAAACTTGAAGATCTAAATAACTTATATTGTAAATGTTAAAATCAATTTATATAGAAATCATTTGTATGGAATCATTTTACTTTTGTAAATACTTAGAAGTTTTCTTTCTTAGGGATTCATTATGCAGATAATCGATTATTTGGTGTAATAATCGAATATCACGACTCTGAAAAAGAGTTGCTCACGCAAATGATCAATTATTGTTTAGAATAATCGATTATCACTATCTGATTTAATATTGTCCAAGTTGCGCATATAATTGATTATCACTCAAAATGATCGATTATCACTTTTTGAAAATCTCAACGGAAACAAATAATTGATTATCAATAATAGATTATATTTTGGGAGTTGTCTTTTCATTTTTTGAACCTTGGGCTATAAATATATTTTCCACAGCTCTTAGCTAGTAACTTTTTTATTTGAGAGTATTAGAGCTGTGTGACTAAGGGAAACACTCTGTGAGTGTAAAAAGTATATGTCATTTGAGAATAGAGTTGGTAAAGTTAATCACTATTTATAGTAATTAATGACTGGACTTAAAATGTTTTGATTGGATAAAAATCATTAGTGTGAAGTGATTTTTCTCTTCTTTGTATTCTCTACATTTTTCAACACACCAACTGTTTGTTAAAAGTTTTATAAGAAATTTAAAATTGTCAAAGGGACCATTTTATTGATCGTGTCACGCTTTCCACTTTAACAATCTTATCTGTTTTATTTCTGCTGCGCAAAATCGGTATCGTTGTCCAAACAATATATACTTGATTTAACTTATATGTTTAGTTATTATATTTTAAATATATTATTACAGTATTTTAAAAGTTAGTTTTATATTTAAAAACTCTTATTTATGGTTATTATTATATATAAATCATAACTTTGAATAAAATTATTAATAAAATATAAATTATTAATGTATAATATATATATATATATATATATATATATATATTATTATATTTAAATTAATATTTTTATATCATGTTTATTATTATTTTTATTTATTGTGTATTTTTAAATTAATATTTTTATATTATGTTTATTTATTGCCTATATTTTTAAACTATTTTTATATCATGTATATTTATCGACTATAATTTATTTATTATTTTAATAAGACAGTGTATTAAGATAAATTTTCAAAAACGATAGAAAAAACACATTGTTTAACATAAGAATACTGTAATAAAATTTACAAGTTTTTTTATGATTACTAAATATGTATTTATTATATATATATATATATATATATATATATATATTGATTATTAAAAAAAATAAATAATTTATGGAATTTAAGTATAAATTAAATTTATACATTAAAAATATATGTAAACTAATTATTTTAAAATTTCAAATTTAGATGTTTTATTTAGTTTTGATTTAAATTTAGATGAATTTTTTGTATAACAAAATTAAATGATTATCTTATATACTTCAAAAATATGTTTAGCCACTAAAGATAAAGTCACTGATGTCAAAATGGGCTAAAACTCGCGGGTCAACCTAATCGACCACGGGTTTGGGCCGGATTGAGTTTAAAAAAAATTCATTTTTTTTAGGGTGTTGCTCCCTCCACCACCACCCTATACTTCCTCCACCTCCCCCACATTATTTTAAATACAATTATATCCTTAAGTTAAAAAGATTTTTATTTTTATCCTATTTTAAATAATTTGAAACCCTAATTTTACTTTCCCAGCACCCACCCACGGAACTCTCTTCCCCTTTCCCCATTTTCGTTTCACCTCCCCACCTCCCGCACTTCCATTCCTTTTTCTTCTCAGTCTTTTTTTTTGAAAGCTTCCATTGCCGCCGTGGTGTGGAGGAACATCGAGGAGCGTCCAGAGCATCAACCAACATGAGGAAGTATACATCAACGGAGGTGACATCTTCAACATCCGTTTAAGGTAAAACGGATGTCGACATCCGTTTTTCCTTAAACGGATGTTGACATCCATTGAAGGATGTTGACATCCGTTGAAGGATGTCACCTCCATTTACGTTTTTTTATTTTAGGGTTTTTTTATTTTAGGGTTTTATTTCAAGGTTTATTCGAATATGAGGAAGCACGACATGCACTGCACCACTCCACGCACTACTTCACGAGAGCGACACTGCACCACGAGAGGGAGACTGCTTGATAATTCTTTCCACCACCACCAACCTTTGCAACTTGTAGTATTTCACAACGACGAAAGAAAGAGATGAAGAAATATAATGTTAAAATGAAAGAAAAGTATTTTACTCATGTACGGGATTAGAATATGTTATTGGGGAAATAGGTTGTGAATGGGTAAAATTAAAAAATAATAACCCTAAAAATAAAATTTTACTAAGGGACAAAATAGTAAAGGGGAGGTGGAGGGAGAAAGGTGTGGTGGTGGAGGGAGCAACACCCTTTTTTTTATACAGGTCAATTTTTAACCCAACTCTCTTAAGATTTGGCTCACCCAGGTTAAATCTGTGGTGAGCCGGGTTTACTCATCAACCCACCTAGTCTAATTTAATTATTTATTAATTTGTGTTTCAATATTATTAGTTAACATTTTTTATTATATTTTAAATGGGAATAAATAAAAAAATGTTTCAAGAGAACAAAATATTATAAATTTATCCATCCAAAACTCTAATCTTATAAATTGAAAAGTGACACAAAAATTATCAATATTATAAACTTATATATTTGGTTTTTGAGTTTTCTTTTGGATTACATTTGATTTGTATGTTGATTTTTTTATTTTGAATTGTCTTTTGAGTTTGGCATAAAAAATTATTAAAATTTGAATTACAACAAATTGTAAATTTTTTTATTTTAAAAAAAAACTTGTAATTAAGTGAGTCAGTGAATCAACTCGTTTAACCTAACAGCCCATGGTGGACCGAACTGGGTTCGAATTATTTCGACTCGCTAATAAATGTGTCGGGTTATATTGGCTCACTAAGTGGCCAACTCATGTAGGTCGGACCGAGTTAGGCCAGGTGACCCGTTTTAACAACACTAAAAAAAATAAACATGTTTAACCAGTTAAATATTTAAACATCTTACCTTGTTACATAACTTTTTAATACAAGTAATCAAATTTATTGAAACTTCTTACAAAATTTATATTAGTCTAATTTAAATATTTTATATAAGTTTTTGATAAATTTAAAACATGTAAATTTGTAATAAATTAGATGTTAATTACGTTTTTTCATTAAAATAAATATTTTTTCTAAATAAAATATTTTTGGTCAACCAAACTTTTTTTTGTCGATATTTTATAAGAATAACAAAAAGAGACAAATCTAAAAGTAACCAAGAAAAAAAAAGAGAACTAATAACTTGAATTAATATTGAGAAGTTCTCATTGATTAAAATTAAAATCTATCTAACATCACCACGTGTTTGAGTCGAGTTGGGTTTGAAAAAAATTAATTTTTTTTATGAAGATCAATTTTTAACCCAACTCTCTTAGAACTCGGTTCACCCAGGTTAAATCAGTGGTGAGCCAGGTTGGTTCATAACCCACCTAGTTTAATTTAATTATTTATTATTTTTGTGTTTCAGTATTATTAGTTAACCTTTTTTTATTATATTGTAAATGGAAATAAATAAAACTATGTTTGAAGAGAACAAAAAATATTATAAATTTATCCATTCAAAACTATAATCTTATAAATTGATAAGTGACAAAAAAATTATCAATATTATAAGCTTATATATTTGCGTGAGTTTTCTTTTAGGTTACATTTGAGTTGTATGTTGATTTTTTTAGTTTGAATTGTCTTTGGAGTTTAATATCATTTTAGAGTGAAATTATTAAATTACAACAAATTGTAAATTTTTTTATTTAAAAAAACTTGTAATTAAGTGAGTCAGTAAATCGCTTAACCCACCAACCCGTAGTGGACCGGACTAAGTTCGAATTATTTCGACTCACTAATAAATGAGTCGGGTTAGATTGACTGACTAAGTGGCCAACTCATGTAGGCCAGATCCAATTGGGCCAGGTGACCCATTTTAACAACACTAAAAAAAATAAGTATGTTTAACCAGTTAAATATTTGAAAAACTAAATTAGTATTAATCAAATTTAGTAATTAAATTACCTTGTTGCATAACTTTTTAATACAAGTAATCAAATTTAGTAAAACTTCCTACAAAATTTATATTAATCTAATTTAATTATTTTATATAAGTTTTGATAAATTAAAAACATTTATATTTGTAATAAATGAGAAGTTAATTACATTTTTATTTAAAATAAATATTTTCTAAATAAAATATTTTTTGTCGACCAAACTTTTGTCGATATTTTATAAGAATAACAAAGAGTCAAATCCAAGAGTAACCAAGAAAAAAAAAGACTACCTCTTCAACTAATAACTTGAATTAATATTGAGAAAATCTAATATCTAAGACCATTGTATTTAATCTGGAATTGTTTATTGATTAAAATTGAAATCTGGCAACAATTGAATTCTCATTTAATCTCTATTGCTAAACAAGCTTCACCTTTCAAATTTGTGTACTTAAGAATTATTCATTGTAAATATATATAAAAAAAATATATATATATATATATATATATATATATATATATATATATATATATACTATTTTTAATAGTATTTTGAGAAATTGAATATGAATTTATGGCGGGGGTTAGAAATAATTAAAACGGCATGAATTTTTATTATAATGATAAAGTAAAATTGTATAACTATAATACTAAGTAGTTAAAAACAACTAATCACAAATTATTAGTAAGATGTATTAAATGAAATGGGAAAGTAACACATTTATTTTTTTTGTTTTTTTTTTACTAACTTTAGTTAATAATGAAATTTAGTGCAAAAATGTGTTTTTGACGTTATTTAAAAAAATATTTTGTACAACAATATGTATCACGGATATATTTGAAATTTAGAAGGTTACATTGTGTTTTCTTTGTGGACTTGGTATGAAAATTTGGTAAAAGTTTGCTCTCTGACATAAATCAATAAACCTTTACATCTTGGTAGCTCAAGGATGGCTGGTAAATGTAAAGGTAAAGCATTTATTTTAAGCTTTTGAAAAAAAAAAACTTAAAAAGAAATGGTTTAGTATTAATATTTTTTTATTAAATTAATTGTGATATTTGAAAGAAAACCTTAAAACTCTTTTTTTAGTACAGATTAATTTCTTGTGCTTGCGCACATGTCTTTGTTTTTAAAGTAAATATGGTAAAAAATAGGTCTGTTGAATAAGTTTTCAATTATATCATCAATTATATCTATTTAGGTTAGTGCGATCAACTTATCAATTCGTCTATGTCGGGCATTCTGTCAACTTATTTGTCCAGGTAATCTAGACACACCCTAAATCATAAGCTTGTCCATTTTAGTCATCCAGGCAAGACCAACAATCTGACCATTCCCATCAGTTTATTTGTTTATTATACCGTCGACCCGTACAACCCAACTAACCATTCAGTCAGCTTGGTCCATCCTGTCTATCTCGGTCAGTCCGTTAATGTTGTCAGTCTAGGACGTCGCGTCAGCCTGCCCATGTCATTCATCTTAGTATATTGGTCATCATGTTAGTTCGTCCATCTGTCTATCCCTGCCATCCAGGCTAACTTGACAAAATCAAATAATGCGTTCATCTTGTCCATCTCGTCAATATGTCTATTGTGTACATCTCGACCATTCGATCAGCCTAGTTCATTTCGTCCATCTTGACCAACTCACATCCTAACCATCTTGGTCATCCCCATCAGCGTGGCCAACACGCTAGCCTGACCATCATGTATGTCCCAACCATTCATGCCAGATCGACCAATGCATCCATGTCGACCTTCTCATATGCTCGTTCATCTCATATATCTCGATCATCCAATCAATGGTCCTATTCGTTCATCCTGGTCAGTCTGTCCATCCCGTCTATCCTGGTTATCCCCGTCACCATAGCCAATATGCCAACCCGACCATCCCATCATCGAAGCCAGCCCGATAACGCGACCATCTATTAGCTTGTCCATCCCATCTATCACGTTAATCTTGGTCATACCTTGTGTACCATATAATCGTTTGAGCAACTTCAGACCGAACATTTTTTCGAATCAACTATGTAACAAATAGGACCACAAGATCTTCCTAAACGTGTGGTTCCAAACTACAAGTCAAACAATCAACTTAAAATTACATTTTTTATAATACTAATCAAATCAAGACAAAACATAATTATTGTCGGATAGACCACAATTAGGCCGACACTAATCAAAGACTCACTTTGAAATCTATAAATAAAGGTTTGAGATAAAGAGGTAAGTGATTACATTTAATACACATTAAATATCTAAACTACTGAATTCACATTAACTTTGGCATCAAAAGGTTTTTCTACATGCACCCTCCGAGTAGTATTGGACGAACAACGACAGAAGACAAGAAGCGGAGGATTGTGTTTGGAGACCCAACTGCAATACAATGTTTTGTGGGAGTTGACCTCGACCTCACACTTTGAAACATCTTCTATCTCGACTAGCATGTCCATTATGGTCATCTCGTCAACCCGTCCATCATGGGTTATCTCTGTGCTCGTCAATCCTAACTATCATGGCCAACCTAGATGTTGAAAATCAAGTGTTGTTGTTTTAAACTTTATAATAAGCCGATATTGGTGTTTGTTTATTCTTGAAAACGTGGTAAATTAAATATCAAATCATTTAGTTTTACATATTTTTGTATTGTTTTGAACTCCTTATGCAAATAATGTATTTCAATTGAAGATATCATTGAAATTTTAATGTTTGAATAAACGTGATTTTTTTATGATATATGTGATTTCATAAACTAAGTTGGTAGTTGTATTATTTTCAGCACAAAGGAAGTTAAAATTTGGTTGGGAAAGTAAATTTTGGTTTGGATGATTGATCTTTGAATTTTGGTTGAAATTGTTTGCATCAATAAGTTAATCTGTGATTGATGTTTAAAATTTTATGATGTTAGTATGAATGTGGTTGTATGAGAATTTGCTTAAAAGAACATTTGATGAATGTGTGAATTTTTTTTGTGATTATATGGTGAAGTGTTTACCTTGTATTTGGTTGAATTAGTGACTCTGTACTTGTGATTATAACCATTTTATTTCTTGAAGGTATATCTTAAAAAGGTTATAAAAGAAAATTCAAGCAAACTTGACTAGTTTATTGGATTTATTTTATTGATGAAAAATGTTGTATTATGAATTGTGTAGAACTTATCTAAGAGTTATGAGATGGTGGGAAATATAAAAAGTTAGTTGAAAACACCTTAAATTGCACTAAATTCACTTTTTTTGTTGCATTGCCATGAAGCGTAATTTAAGCACCACCAAGTGTCACACTCACAATAAGCCTCCTCTCAGTGTCTGGTGTTGAATAGTGACTATTGGACGATAATTTTGTGAAAATAATTTATTTCAATTATTATATTGTTCTTCTTTTTATATCACCAAGTGAAATGTTTATATTTAGTGACATCGGTTAACGTAGAAATATTTGTGAAAAATAGTGGTATAAAATTAGCCATATTAATTATTTTCAAGAAAAAATGTTAATCTACGATGTATTGGACGAGACTATTCTAACTCAATCAGTATTAACTCATATAGAATATAATATTTAGGTGATGTGAATCAAAATGAGACACCACATAACAAACTTTATAATATGAAAAAAAGATTATATTAAGGAGTTTAAGAGATTAACCCATGACTTATTTTAATACTGTTAAGAGAATTATATATAATAACTTATAAAGTTTAAGACCATATTACAATAAAATTTATTGAAAGTTTAAAAATTAAAAAAATTATTTATTTTTTATTTACTCATCTCTAATGCACTTTCTAAGCAACATATATTTGAAAACATATAATCAAAACTTCGACCTTTTTTCCCTTTTAACTTAAACCTCCCGACAGCTCCTTTAACCTAACTCAATTTGCAAAAGAACATTGTTTTTATTATATAAAAAACACAATACAAAGGGAAATGAAAGAAAATAAAAAAGTTTAAAGCAAGAAACTTGCTAGTCAGAACTTCTTTGAGGTTGGAGCAAATGTTATGTTCATTGGGCATCACAAGACTCCGGAATGAAGGAAGGTACACGTCTGGAACAAGATAACCAGTTTTATTGATTAAACACTTTGCCAACTTTATTTCACAAGAATAAAAATTTTAAAAATAGAACAAATAGTTAAATAAGTATATGCTATAAAAAGTTACTAATTGCGATATAGTATTTAAAAAATATTAAACAGTTTATGACTTACAAATATGAGGCGGTTTTATTTGATTATTTAATTTAGTAAATAATGATCATAAATAATTTGAGCCATTAAGATTGTTTTAAGTGGTAAATTGGTACATATTAATATTTCCAATAATTAATTATATAAGCATTTTAGCATGAAAATCACACGCAATATTTTTTTTGTATAACTAAAATTTATAATAAATAATTCTTCTAAATATATAAATCATGGCATGATTAAATGGGTAATAAATAATATTATTGAACATATAAAATATATTTGAAATTTATATTTTTCCAAAATATTAGGATTTAAGTTATAACTATAAATATTGAAAATAATAAGACAAAGACATGAGAAAATTTTGAAAATAAGGAAAATTTGAATTATAGTATTCGTTTATAACCAATTATAAATACAAACAAACTTTATTTCAATCCGTTCTGAGTCATGATTGAGTAATAGTAATGAAAAATAACAAAAGGACCAATAAATGATTTTTTCCAGAGATTAAATTGAATTTGAATATTTTCAGAAACTAAATTAAGTGGCTACTATAAAATAACAACAAAACTAATTGATATTATAATATACCAATGAAAACGCATGCATATATCCTCTCTTTTTTTATTACAAATTTATTTTTTTTTAAATAACCGAATTTAAATGAATTTTGATTTAGAAAATAAAACAATAATATAACTATTTTAATTAAAAATTAATTAAATTTAAATTAACAGTCTTTTAAAAGATAAAAAAATAAAATTATTTAATTTAAAATAACAATTATTAAAATAATGTGTATAGAAAAAAGAAAATCTCCATTACTGATGTTATAGCATATAAAAAATGTTATCGAAAACATCATAAATATAACCCATCGCATTTTAATATATCTTTTTAATGTAACTGTTGATAAAGATTTTATATTATTATTTTCTTTTTCAACATCCTAAAATAGTAAACTCGCCGTTAAAAACACTACTTTCTTTTAATAAAATAAAAAGTTTAATAAATATATATTAAAATACACGTTTCAATTGTCAAAAACATTTTTCTTGATAATTGAACAGTATTTGTTTGAAAGTTGAATATGTGTAAATGAGTCCGAAAACATTTTCGTCATAATTGCAACCGAAGCATGTGGTTTTCGAGATTTTTTGAAAAAAAGTCTGACACAGAGACCACTCTGCAGTGTTGCTTTGCTTTGCTTGTTTATTTCAGTTCAAATTTAAAAAGAAAAAACAAAACAAAAGAAAAAGATTCTCCACCACATAACTTGTTCCTCATTCACTCCGCTTCTCTGTACTTATGCACAAATCAGCTTAACTCAAAAGCAGACGCAACAAATGTCCCTAGGATCCCTTCTGCATTCACTGTAGTTGTTGTCTCAGTCTATGTTTTATTGTTTTCCAACTAACTTCAGAGCTTGACTCATTCTTCACTGTGCCTTTTAGATCATCGAATTAAACTTTGGGTGCTTCAGATTTTCGGTGTTGGTGATTTTGGATTAATGGGGAGTGGAATGTTTGGAAGGTGTGATTTTGTTGTTGTTGTGGTGTTGGTGGTGTTGGTGGGGTTGGTGGGGTCAGTGAGTGGGATTGGTGTGAACTGGGGGACACAGTCGACACACCCTTTGTCTCCTTCGAAGGTGGTGAAGATGCTGAAGGACAATGGCATTCAGAAGGTGAAACTCTTTGATGCTGATCCTGGTATTTTGGATGCTCTCAAGAAGTCTGGGATACAGGTTATGGTGGGGATTCCCAATGACATGCTTTATACGCTCGCCAACAGTGTTGAAGCAGCTGAGAAATGGGTTTCCAAGAATGTTTCCAAACATGTCTCTTCTGGAGGAGTTGACATCAGGTACATTAGAAACCCCTTTGTTACGTGTCCGTGTCTGTCGTTTTAATTTTCGCTGTTCTTGTTGCTTGGCTTGGTTTTTTGGTGATGAAATGGTTATGCATAAACAACCAGTTTGTTTAAAAGTACGAGTGGAAAACATCATTGGAGTGTGACAACTTGGAATCATGGCGCAATTTGAGAATGCAAGCAATGAGAATTTCAAGAAAATGTAAATTTCTGACTGTCTTTTTTATTTTGCATGTGGGAGGGGCATATTAGGTAAGGGAATTTTCGACAGCTTTGGTTGTTGAACTCTGAACAAGTATACTGGTTATGAATTTGTTATTTGTGCAATATTTTACAAGGACAATCCCTGCGACACCTACCTTTGCTTGGATTCTGTTGGCACTTCTGCTTGTTGTTCTGGTGCTTCTGATGTTGCATTGCATGATACACTAATGTAAACTTTAGTTTTTGTCTTCTTCTTTGTTGTGTTCTTGGTTAAAAAAGTGTAATGTTCATCTATGACCGTGGAATAGAAATAGAATAAAACAAATATAGAAATATAAGATGTGAAATTCAGCATATTGTACACTACCCATGGTTATAAATACTTCACTGCCATGTTTCGGATGATTTGAAAATCCATGTTTTTCTTTACTGAGCAATGTGTTTGACAGATTTTAATTGTTTGCTGCAAAGTTCTTATGTTTTGGATATTTCTCTGTGTTATCTCATAACTGATGCAATGCTTTTGAGAGTGGCGGTGTGTAAAACATTGCAACAAGTCCGAAGATAGTTGTAGTGAATGGGAAATAAGTATCTTTTCCTAGATGAGTTTGTTGTGCAATGAAATGCATTTGTTTCAGGGGTTCAGCTTGTGCTTTGTCATGGTCGATTGAACCTATTTTCCCTTTTACTTATTTGTTTGGAAAATTGTTCAATGTTTAATCTTCCACATCTTCTACTGCCAGATATATTCCTCTTAGTTCTCATATATGCCTATCTGTGAAAGCTCCACTCATTGTTAATGTATTTGGAATGAAAATATGTCCCTTGTTGAAATGATTCTAGATCCTAATCTCAGAAAACAATGTGCACCCTTAGCTAACCAATTGGTCTATATTCCTACCTTAGCTGGCCAAACATTAATCCTATCCTTGTTGTTCTCGTATGAAATTAATGTTGCCCAATCTTTCATGATATGCTTTAGATTTGGAAGGTTATGCTTAGAAAGTTATCATGGGAACAACTCATGTCCTTCCTTACAGCTATTAGCTTAATCTTTTTACCTTGTATTTCATCCCTCAATGACCAAGTTCACTTGTGATTATTTTTCTTGAAAGAGATTATAGTTCTAATGTTAATTGAAGGAAAAATTGTTTTTGGGTCGACCTAAGTTATAGTCATTATTTTTTGTGTTCTCTGCACATGGAATGACATTCGATTGTTAATTCCTGCAAGTATGGAGATTAAACTTGTTCTTCCACAATTTCCCAAACATTTCATTATGGATGTGCAATTATTTAGATATTTGGATGCATAGGATCTCTGTTGCAGTAATATTCCTTTATATTGGAATTTGAAAGTCGATATACTTATGATTTCTATTTCTATTCATTCATGACCCTTTTCCAAATAGGCAAACAAACAAGATTTCCCAATTAGGGAACAAAAAGCCTTTCATTCTTCTAAAGATTAAGCATATCACTTTAGTATTAACTGGTAGAGTTGAATGGTCATTGATCCTTATATCCAACCCCACGTAGTAGCATAAGACTCGGCCATTGTTGTTGATCCTGATTTCAGTCACTTACAGCCACCCAAGGTTTTGGTTCAAGTTTGATGTGAAATTCTTGTTCCTTTGCATTGTAGCTGTTCCCAACCCTTAATAAAACAAGGATTTCAAATATAGGAAATCCAAATGCGAGTCTAAGTCTCTAGTTGAATAAAAATTACAAAGTTAAACATCATATAAGGAAGAAAATTCAATAAACCTATTGTCTTAAAGATTTGGATTGAAGGTGGTGTTAATCCTTTGTGAGTTAGACTCATGTTTCCTTGGTGTTATATCTCTGGTGCTGTAACTTTATGTCAATCACTTATGTCTATATATTGTGGCTTTTGCTAGGTATGTTGCAGTGGGGAATGAACCATTCTTGTCAACATACAATAGATCCTATGAAACCACAACTCTTCCAGCACTTCAAAACATTCAGGCAGCTCTCACAAAGTCCGGTTTGAGCAACCGTGTGAAGGTCACAGTCCCCTTAAATGCCGATGTGTACCAAAGCTCGTCAGAGAAGCCGTCAGACGGCGGTTTCAGACCAGACATTAACAATCTGATGGTACAGATTGTGAAGTTCTTGAATGACAATGGCGCACCTTTCACAGTGAACATCTACCCTTTCATCAGCCTCTACACTGACCCCAATTTCCCTGTTGACTATGCCTTCTTTAACGGCTACCAGCCTGCTATAAATGACAATGGAAGAAACTACGACAACGTGTTTGATGCTAACCACGACACTCTGGTGTGGGCACTGCAGAAGAATGGCTTCGGAAACTTGCCTATAATTGTAGGGGAAATTGGGTGGCCTACAGATGGAGACAGAAATGCAAACCTTCAAAGTGCACAACGTTTCAACCAAGGTTTCATGTCACGTTACATGTCTGGAAAAGGGACCCCAATGAGGCCCAGTCCTATAGATGCTTATTTGTTCAGTCTGATAGATGAAGACGCCAAAAGCATTCAGCCAGGGAACTTTGAGCGTCATTGGGGGATGTTTTACTTGGATGGACAACCAAAATACCAACTTAATCTTGGGTCTGCAAGAGGTAATGGGTTAGTGGGTGCTGAGGGGGTTGATCATTTGGCTAAAAAGTGGTGCGTTTTGAAACCTTCGGCAAACCTTAACGATGACCAAGTGGCACCTAGTGTGGCCTATGCTTGTCAAAATGCTGATTGCACTAGTCTTGGGTATGGAACTTCTTGTGGCAATTTGGATGTGCATGGTAACATTTCTTATGCGTTTAACAGTTACTATCAGGTCAATGACCAGATGGACAGTGCCTGCAAATTCCCTGGCCTTTCTATGGTCACTGACAAAGATCCTTCTGTTGGAGATTGCAAGTTCAGAATCATGATCCAGACAGATTCCGCTGTGCTACATGGAAAAATTGGATCTCTACCCACAGTGCTGTGTTCTTTTGTAATTTTCCTATGTTGTAATCTTTTGTTTTGATTTGTTTGCCTTGTTACTTGTATTTGAATGCATGCAGGTAACTGTGTAGCAAGTGTAAGAAAAAAGTGACTTAAATTGTTTATTAATGCAATGTTGTCTGACTTAGTTATCCCTGCCCCGATAGTTTTTTTCGGCCTTGTTTTCATAAAAGTGATTTCTGCATTATTGTTTCAGAGTATTTTTGGAACAAACTTTTTTGAATCTCAAAATATGACTTTTTGAAAAGAATTTTGCTAAACAAAATATCTAAAATAAAATTTTTTAAATGAGATTTTCGAAGCAAGATTTTCATAAAGTATATTATGAAACAATTTTTTTTGAACAGAACTTTAAGAACAAGCTTTCCATTCCAAAACGAGTTTTTTAAAACAATTTTTTTGAAACAGTTTAAATTCCAATATGGTTCTATGTTGTGGTAGCGGTGGTAAGAACAACTATTATGTTATATTTTAGTAATATTTTTGTTAGTGTGGAGTGCATTTAGTAACGATGAGGTGCATGAAGCAAACACGTTTTTTTATATTGATGAAGAGTACAATTATTCACTTTTAAAATGACAAATGGGATAGCCATTCTTTCTGTTATGAATTTAATTAGAATAAAATGATAATATTTTTAAAAATTTGTATTTTTATTTAATTTTGATTTTTTGTATATAATTTTTTATATTTTAAATAAATAATGTTACTTGATTACTTGACAATGAACTTTTTATTCGAATAGTAAATTACTTTTGCATAATGGTTTATTACCCATTCATTAGAATAATAATTTAGTTTTAATTTATTCACTTGAATTATTTTCTAGAAAAACCAACATAAGTAGTCAAGATCAAACATGTAATTTTTTTTCTTATATAACTATAATAATTACTAAAAATTAAAATATGTTTATAAATATTTTTTATAATTGTTTTATTATAGTTTTTCTTTTATGTTCTGTAACTGTTTTTCACTGCAATAACAATTATATAAATTTTTTTATTTGTATAAATTGTTTTTTAATATAAAAGAATGTGGACCTATAATATCATAACAAAATTCTGTAATTCTTTTATACGTATTTTATTATATTGCTTTTTACTTTCATAAACACAGTCAATTTTATGATATTAAAAAATTGCTCACAATGATTTGTAATTGTCTTTACCAAAAATTACAAGTGTTTTTGTTATACAATCATAATATCATAATAAATCAATAAAAAATAATGTTTCAATTTATGTACACAATTTTTTTGTTGCCTTAATATAAATTTTAATAATATTCTTTTATTTTTGATAATTTCTATAATACTTTTTTCGAAATTGTTCATTATGATAAAAACAGGAAGGGATATGCATTTCCAGTAATAATAACTATAGCCGTATAACAGATGAGTTTATTTGTTTTTTTTTTTAATGAAAATATTTATTTTTATAAAAGAAATGGTTTATTAATCAACATATTTTTTACTTCTTAATTTTAGTATGTGTGTTTGACCCAATCCACTGGTAACTTTTTTTCTTTTCTCCTAAAAAATTATTCTGGTGAGATTTATCAATTATTTCTGCATGAATCTTGCCTACTTTTCTTTTCTAGTTTCTCTTTTTTGAACAAAATTGGAGTTTCCGGTGAGACATTAACTTTGTAATATATTTTTATTTATATTTTTTTAGACGAAAAAACTGATCTTAAATAAATAAACTAAATTTAATTCGTGTAAAAATATACCAAAAACCTCTTGACTTTAAAAGAATTTAGTTCAAAAATACTAAAATTTCATAAATAATTTATACTTGTATCTTTAAGTTTTAATTTTTAACTTTAACTTAGAATTAGAAGGTATTTAAGTTAAAAATAAAAAAATAAACTGGTCTAAAATCTAAATTTAGAAAAGAAAAATACATATCATTTGGGCTGATTTTCTTGTTGGATCCGGGCCTGGAAGGAAATGGGCTTAGTAGCATGGGTAAGGGTAGGTTTAAAGTAGCGGGTCGGATATTTCCCGAAGCTTCTGATCCATCATCGCGTAGGTGTTGGTGTTGGTTTGTGCGGTGCCCTTTCCCACTGTCTTTCTTTCTTTCTCTTTTTTTCTTTCTTCTACATTTATTCTTCTCTCTGCTCTCACCTCTGCAACTGAAACAATCAGCATACACTCATAACCCTATTTTGTAATATACACACTATTCATATTAAGCACATAATACAAAACAAAAAAGAACCAAATCACATATACCATCATCATCATATATAATAAGATTATCCTCTCTCAGTGTCGCTGATGGAGGATCAAGCGAATCAAGCGCCACCGCAGCACGATGAAGAGGAGGATTCTAAGAAGGAAGAAGATGAATTGGTAACGAAGGTTAACAAACTCATGGAGAAGATCACTTCCACGCCTGATAACCCTAACGCCACCGTTCTCCACGCTCTTGCCTCTATTCTCGAAACACAAGAGTCAAGGTATATTTGTTATTGTTGTTAATTTTTTTATTCAATAATTTATTTTCTTCACATGTTCAAACTTCACGAACGCTCTAGTATTTGATTGCTCTCGGAATGATTTCTTAGGTGTTGATTTATGTTTGTATGATTGCCAAGTTTATATCATTTACATGCTTAGTGCTGGCTTGGATTCCGAATTATTTAACTATAGCTTATTCTTGGTTAGTTTTTTATCTTTTCATTTCCTTCTAGTTTTTAAGAGTAATTTATTTATTTTTACAATGTAGATACATGGATGAGAATGGCCATTCTTCCTCCAGTACTGCCCGTGCCGCTCATGTCATTGGTCGTCTTGGAGGTTTAATTCGGGTAAATTCTCATTCAGTTGTGGCTGTTGTTAATTTGGGCATGTAGCTTCTTAAGATTATGTACTGTATCAACTTTTGTGATTGTATATTTGCTTTTCTGTCCTTTGCAGGAAAATGATGAGTTTTTTGAGTTGATATCTTCAAAGTTTCTGTCAGAGACAAGATACTCAACCTCTGTTCGAGCTGCTTCTGGAAGACTTCTCCTATGCTGTTCACTAACATGGATTGTAAGATTGTCTTTTCGTTTTGTTTATGTTTGTCATTGTTAATTCTTTTAACGATGTCCATGTGTTATTGAATTGATCTGATGGACTGTAAATGAACAGTATCCTCATGTTTTTGAAGAACCGGTCATGGAAAACATAAAAAATTGGGTGATGGATGATAACACTGGGCTGTCTTCTGAAGAGCAGAATCTGAAGCATAGTTCCGGGAGAAGGGAGGCATCAGACTCTGAAATGTTGAAAACCTACTCTACTGGACTCCTTGCTGTTTGTTTGGTTGGGTATGCTGTTATTATGCTCTGCTCATTCTGTAGGCTTTTTAAAGTTTTCTAGGTTTGATGTTTGGCTTAATTCTG